>NW_022680534.1:0-150413 GCF_009764315.1 Trachypithecus francoisi | reverse complement strand
TCACTGGCCTCTGGCGGTGGAGGCCGACGAAGTTGCTCCCACATTCTCGGGCTAGGTTCCTAAGTCCGCAGAGGAGCAGGGGCCAAGGAAGCTCACTCCGGGCTCTCGGGCGAGGTTCCTGGGTCCCACGCAGGAGGAGGGGCTGAGGAAGCTCACTCTGGCGCTCTCGGATGAGGTTCCTGTGTCCCGGGTACCAGGAGGGACCAAGGAAGTTCGCACTGCACGCCCGCGCGGAGCGGCTTTTATGTCCTGGGCCCGGGAGTGGGAGGGCAGTGGGCGGGACATAGGCGTGTGGGGGGGGGCGGATCGGTAGGCATGGCTAGGCGGGCTCCGGTTTCTCTCCGTCGGAGGTCGGGTTGCGCCTGCGCAGTCGACCGGTGTCTTTCCAGGCGCGGGAAATTTGACAGTGAAGAACCCGGAACTGCGCCATCTTGCCTCCGTTCGTCCAAACAGTTGGGTAGTGAAATAATGGCTATTCACGTATGTCAGGACCGCTATAATCAGTAGCAGAAATTGGTGCACAAGTCCTTCTGAGATTTAAAATGCAGGGTCCTTTCTGTTTATCACCATTCTTGCAAGCTGCTCCAGAAGTATTTGCAAGGCAGCATACCACAGAGGTGGTTAATAAAGAATAAATAGCTGCTGTTTATCTATGCTATAAAATGGATAAAATTTAATTATTGTTTACTATACAAATCTTTTTGGAAGCTGTAAACCTTCAGGTAAACTCTGGGATTCCAAAAAAATTGCATCATACTAATTCTGACCCTGCACCTATTGTATAGTTGAAGTGACAGATATATAGTGCTCTGGAGTAACTTGTCATGCTTTTCCCAGAACTTGTATCATCTTACTTTTGACCTCTGTGTTATTACACCTAAAGAAAGACTTTCTTAGAAATAACATAAATAAATTTTTCGTTAAAGGTACATTTTTGCCAGTCTTTGTCTTTTTATGCATGAGTTCATGTTTAAATTTATTACAAGTCAAACATTACTTATTCTGAAATTTAATTCCTTGTTGTCAATATTTTAATTATTTTATTTATCCTTAATTCCTGTTTGCTCATTTAAAAATTTGGTTAATTTAGAAAAAATTATGTATTTTTATATTATAATTAGTTATAATTGGAACTTCAGTGATTATTGTAAATTTAAAATAACCTACTTTTAATAACACTAACTTGTTTCAATAACCTGAACTTCAATTGAAATAATATAAAAATGTGCTGCTTTTTGCTTTCCTATTCTTCTAAATTATATTATTTTCTCATATTATATGTGTAAACAGTGAGTGCTCAGTAATACATAACTTTGCCAGGGTTGTGATAGTAATAGCAATTTTCTTTTAAAGAAGGTTAGTCACAAATTATTTCAGCTTTCCTTTATCTAGACATGTTTGCTTGTGTATCATTTTACCATTTATAGATTTCAAATTTGATAGAAATTTTTTTATTAAAATTTTGATATCCTACTGCCTTCTGACTTCCATAGTTTCTAATGAACAATCATCCATTAATTTTAATCAAGGCTCATATGAACATAACAAATTGCTTATAACTTTCTGGTTTTACAATTTTCTTTGTCTTAGTTCTTGACTGACTATAATGTTTCTTGATGTGTATATTGTTGACTATATTCTGGTTGAAGATTTAGATTTTTAGTTACGTTTGGGAAATATTCAGCCATCTTTTTGCTTTCAGATTTTTTTTTCCTCTTCTTTTACTGTATACATGAGATGCCCATATTGCATGTATTGGTATAGCTCATGGTATTCTATTTACATTTTAGCATTAAAAAAAAAATTTTTTTTCAATTCTCAGACTGGGTATTTCAGTTTTCATTTTTAAAGTTGACTGAATATTTTCCTGCTCAAGTGTGCTGTTAAAGTCCTTGTTTTAGATTTCTTTCCGTCATTGTGCTCTTTATCTCAAATTTTTCATATTTTTAAATATTTTGTCTCATTGTTGCTCTCATGTTGTTCTTTCATCAATTCTGTGTCACTTTTCTTTAGCCCTACTTAAAACTGTTGTTTTAAATTCTTTATCTATAAAATTTGGTATATTTCAGTTTCTGCATTTACTTTACTTAGTCATATATTTCTATTGGTTTTTACATTTTCGTTTTGCAGAAAACAATATTCAAAATGTCCAAATGTGCTAACTCTGAAATCTAGTTTTTCTTCATTTCTCCAATCTGCTTTCTTAGATGTTAAAAGCTTAGCTTGTGTTCCATTAGCATTTTGAATAAGAGCAATTTTAAAACTATCACTTTTTAAAAATTAGATCTGTATTAACACTCTTCTTTAACTCTCAGGGGGATTGCTTATAATTCTGTCTTGGCCTTCACTTTCTTCTCACACTGAAACTATAGATAAACTTGAGAATTAACCTATATTGTTTTATATATTTTTGATAAAATTTTCCGTCGTGAATATAGACATGATTTTCTAAATCTTTCAGTACATTAAACTGCTTTTGAATATTCAGATTTTTTCAAATAAAGATCTCTTCAATTTTTGATTTTTATATTGTCTGTCTATTGGATAAAAACTGTATTCTTTTTTCTGAGCAACTTAAATATTTATGACCAATTTCTGGCATTTTCAATGAAGAATGAGTTCTGGGTTAGGCAAAACAGAAATAAAAGTATTTCATCAATTTCCCCTAGATACACTCGAAAAAAAACGTAACACTTTAGCAAGTAAGGGCTTCTTTACTCCTTCCAGAAGCAGGATTCAGGGCTTCACATTGAAAATTTGGATTTCAATTTTGATAAGCCTTCATTTGTGCTTAGGAGATAGTATGCTAAATTTTAAAAAATTAACAATTTTATAATTGTATCTCTTGATGACACGTTCACTTGGTTAATATGAACTATTTATTTCCAAGTTTCAGGCTGTTTATGAAAGGTTTAAGTTTTCTTTGAAGGGTTTGAAGCTGCTTTTGCTGCACTTTTTAAAAATTTGTATCTACAAAGCATTGATTTTTTCTAATCTCGGTTTATTTTTATCTATGAGATTTATGTTTTTATCTTAAAATTTTCTTTAAAATACTTAAATTATGGGTTATACTTCCAATTTGGGATTTTAGATGTTAGGTTTTTGTGTTACTGGTTATGCTATGGAGTTTTTTATTTGTGTTTTATTAATTGAGGTTCTACATTCCACATAAAATATGTGAGACAAGATCAGTATAAAGTATATTTTGGTTTTATATAAAACAAATGTACAATAATTTGCTTAAAGGTGACTTTCAAGTAAAATCTAAATAAGATAATAAGAAAATAATTATGTAAACACGCAGCAAATTCAACAAGTATGATGATCCCTGGTGGAAGCCTGCTTAAGTTGTTAAAAAATAGTCAGGTTCCTGTGGCTGAAGCAGGTTGTAGAAGGAAAATAATTATAGATGATGAACTCATACAAGTAACAGATAGTCACTATGATTGTCTAGGGATTTTATAGGTTAGTAGATTACACTTTAGTTTTCACTCTAAGCTGAGTTTATGACTTGAAGTGGAATTGGTAAGCTTGTTACTAGCATCTAGTACTGAAAGTTTAGAAATGCTGCTAAATATCCTAAAATCTAGAGTCTCAGGCACTTTTGAAAAATTAACACTGTTGAACAATCTCTCAAGAAAATATTTTTAAAACACATGTTAAAATTATTTGATTATATTTGAAGATTTCTTAACTCAGTCTTTTATTTCCTATATCAGAAGGATTTTAAAAAGCTTATGTAAAGTTTCGTTGATTCAAGTTAGGTAAGCATTAGTAAAGTGAAGTCAGTTAGCTAATCAATGATTACAAACTAAACCATGTATTCCTTATTCTCTCCTTTTTTCCCATTACTTTTTAATATTTCTGTAAAACACTAATATAGAAAAATAAAACACTATGCAGTCTCTATTTTGGGGGTACCAAGCGAGAAAAGTCAATCGATGGCATTTGGGATAGAGCTAATCTTGACTACAGCTTGAAGGCGCACATATTACACAGGCACACATGTGCAATGGCACACTATATTACACATTCACACTGTGCATAAACCTTGTCTTACGATTTGAAAGTTGCTAAGATATTACACTAAGCAAGCCAAATAAAAACAAAGCTTTCAAAGATTATAGCTGGGGTTAGAGAAATTTTCCTTTTGCTAAAATTGTTGAGTAAAATAAATATTCAACTATATTCTACTGCTTAAAAAATTATTTTATAGAATTTGCATACCGGGCATCTTTTATCAGAATTATTTGTCTTCCATCATGTTCTAAAATAATAAAAGATAAATACATTCACAAAATGCTTGTTAGACAATAAGATAAAATAAGATACATGAATTAGGAAATTAATGAAATATGAAAAAATATGTGAAAATATTAAGGTAAATCCAAAAAGGAGGTGAATTCATACAATGGAAAATCTTTTATGTTTGAATCAAAAATTTCAGAACATTCAGGTTAGTAGGTAGCAACATGGCAATTATCCACATTTATAATACTCAAGTTGTTCTCATTTAACACCTGAAGTTTTTGCTGTGTAATCGATCCTAGAAATTTCTCTACAAGAGAGAACTCATATCTGTATAGAGCTTGTTTTTTCTCCAAAATTAATAAATTGCTATTCAATGCCTAAAGTAAACAGACAAGATGTATTTTTTTTTTCTTAACGAACTAAGGGAGAGTTAAGCTATTTAGATACATTCTTTGAAAAATACACACAATGTGAAATCAAGGCATTAGTTGACATTAGATGGTGTATACAAGCTGACATTTGTAGAAATGAAGTTATTCAGGCCAAACTTGTGGCACAAGAGGTATATTTATTGAAGCCTGTGCTTTACTTACTGATTTTTCAAAGTGCTGGCACTGTTTTATTATGATTGTTGTTATTATTACTTATAAAAGATGTTTCACTGAGGCAGTGAGGTTATAGATTGCTTATATTTATGCCTGATTTAAATGGTTACATTTTACCATTATTACAGAATCAATTCCTAAATCTGTGTGAAAGTTTAATTGCTATTTCCTAAGAAAACATAATACACCCATATTCTTAAAGAAATAAATTGTATGGCCAGGCGTGGTGGTTCAAGCCTGTAATCCTAGCACTTTGGGAGGCCGAGACGGAGGATCACGAGGTCAGGAGATCGAGACCATCCTGGCTAACACGGTGAAACCCCGTCTCTACTAAAAAAAAAAAAAAAATACAAAAAACTAGCCAGGCGAGGTGGCGGGCACCTGTAGTCCCAGCTACTCGGGAGGCTGAGGCAGGAGAATGGCGTAAACCTGGGAGGCGGAGCTTGCAGTGAGCTGGGATACGCCACTGCACTCCAGCCTGGGCGACAGAGCCAGACTCCGTCTCAAAAAAAAAAAAAAAAAGAAAAGAAAAGAATAAATAGTATGTACTAATTGGTAACTATATATTAAGCAACTCCTCTGATGTAGGTTCTAGGGCACTGGCAGTAACTAAATAGAAAAATGAGTGCTTTTGGAGTGTTTGTTTTACAGAAATCAGAATGAACCATTTAAACCCAGACACACACACACACATATATGTGTTTTTTGATATAGAATAGTTTATTTTATCACTGTCAAATCAGTTGACTTAGTAAAAGAAGTTTTACCGTTTTAATATTTATTCAAATAGTGCTTTTTGAGAATACATACAAACTGTATACTTCGCCGTCCCTTTCTGTGTATATATATAGCCACACACAAACATATACACACACAGAGTGTAATATATACATATATGGGAGGTTTTGAAGTATTAACTTATATAATCAAAATAGGCTGTCTGTAAGCTCAGGAGCAAGGAGAACAAGTCTGAGTCCCAAAACTGAAGTAGTTGGAGTCCAGTGTCCGAGGGCAAGGAGCTTCCAGCGTAGGAGAAACATGTAGGCTTTGGAGGCTAGGCTCATCTCACCTTTTCCCATGTTTCTGTCTGCTTTACATTCACTAGAAGCTGATATTATTGTGCCCACCAGAGTAACCTGGGTCTGTCTTCCCCAGCCCACTGACTCAAATATTAATCTGTTTTTGGAAAACACCCAAGGGATACAACCCAGGTTAATACTTTGTATCCTCAATCCAACCCAATTGACACTAAGTATTAATCACTGATCCATCCCTTGTCAATTTGAATCCATACACATTTTCTGAGATAATACATAATGTTCAAATAAAGACAAAAATTAGGTTATAATTACAAATACCATAATACAAAAAAATAGGTAATATTTACACCTAGCATAATGGAACTATCTTTTATACAACCAGGAACACTAATCTCTAACACAAACACTATTATGTAAGTGACCTATGCTCAAATGCTGATATGAAGTCAATATATCTTACGTCACATAATAAAAGGAAAGAAAAAAAGAAGATATTTTCTTACTACATGTGTATATATGTACAAACTGTTTTTTACAAAAAAAAGGAAGAAATACTTAAGACAAAGTCCTCATTTCTGCAGCTGGTCATGTGTTTATAGCTGGTATGGATGACTAACTTCTTCTACTACCCTTTCTGTGCTTTCTTTGCCTTCAGCAAAACAACTCAAGAGGTCGTGTTTTTTTGTTTGTTTGTTTGTATGTTTCTTTTTTTCTTTTTTCCTAATGTGTGATGCAAACCTTAATTCCTGAGGGGACTTAACAATGTGTAGTTCTGTCAGGATTGGGCTGTTTTAGTTCCCCATTGACCTTAGTCACAGGTCGTGGTAATACTAAGACACATCCTAATGTGTCTTCTGTATTCCATGCATACTTTTTCTTACCTAATTTGTGGAGCAGTAGACTGATATCCTCTTAATAGTTTGGATCACTCACCTCAGTCAACACTGTAACTTCTTCTTAGACTTTAACTCAAAAGAAGGAGAAGTCCAAAGTGTCCAGGTGGCAATCTTAACTTCCAGTTTGATGGAATCATTACTGTGTCTTCTGGTTGCAGCATTTCTCCCTTGGGAACTAAGACTTCTAGGCCAGCAGAACATATGTCATGGAAACAGAAAGCAAAAATATTGCTAGTGGGTCACTAGGGGTGATGGCGAGTGGTGACATTTCTACTTACATCCCTTGATGTATGGACCCATGAATTATGGCTATGAGAGAAACAGTACCATATATCCCATGCTGATTCAGAACATATATGGTCTTTTAGAGAACTTTGCCACAGTGCTTTATTCTCTCATAGTTGGCATTGTAATTGTAACTTCAAAAGGCTATTGCACCATTCTATTTATCCAGCTGTTTCAGGATGGCAAAAAAAAAAAAAAAAAGATAAAACAGTGAATTCAATGAACAGAAACCCAGTGTCACACTTCCTAACTGCATTTTGTGAGTCCATACTTCCTTAGCTGTAAAGTGAATGTGTTGTTGAGAGAAAATGCTGTGTGGAATACCATGATGATGAATAGAGCATTTTGTGAGTCCACTGATTGCAGTCTTGGCAGAAGCATTGCATGAAGAATAGGCAAATCCATGAGAAATGTAAGTGTTTATTCCAGTGGTACAAACCTCTGCCCTTTGCATGATGGAAGAGTTCCAAGATAATCAACCTGCCACCAAGTAGCTGGCTGATTACCTTGAGAAATGGTACCATACAAGGCCTCAGTATTGTTCTCTGCTGCTAGCAAGTTGGGCACTCAGCAGAGGCCGTAACCAGGTCCAGCCTTACTAAGTGGAAGTCTATGTTGCTGAGCCCCTATGTAACCTACATTCCTGCCACTATGGCCACTTTTTTCATGAGCCCATTGGGCAATGACATGCTGGGGAAAGAGTCAGAGCAGTGTCCACAAAATGGGTCATTCTATCCACTTGATTACTAAATACTTTCTCTGCTGAGGTCACTTGTTCATGAGCACTTACATCAGATAGCAGTATCTTCACAGTTTTTGACCACTCAGTGACCCACCCACATACATTTTTCTCAAATGTCTTTGTCACCAATATTCTAATCATGCTTCTTCCAAGTGCCAGACATCCACACAACCCATTGACTATGACCCATTATTCAGTATATAATCACACATTTGGCCTTTTCTCCTTCCATGTAAAATGTACCACCAGGTTCAATGCTTGAAGTTTTCCCCACTAGGAAGATTATCTTCATCACTGTCATTCAGGGATGTCTTAGAAAGAAGCTGTAGTGCTTTGGCTGTTGACTTGTGGCTGGTGGCTGCATATTGTGCAGAACCATCTGTGAACCAGGCCCCATTGTTATGTTCCTCTGTCAACTTACCATAAAGAACTTGCCATGAGGCCATCAGTGCAGGCTGGAGGAGAGAAGGTGTTGGTGGCAGGAGTTGAGACCATTGTCATTTAAGCCATTTTCTCATGTGACTTGTGGCTTAGGACCTGTCCAATCCTGGTCATATATATAACACTTCCATTTGATAATAAAATGCTGCTGTGCACAGCCACTTTATGGCTAGATGGGTTAGAAAGCACTCAGTTCATGATAGGCAGTGCAGCTCACATGGTGACCTGATGATGCATAGGCAAATTTTCAGTTTTCACCAAAACCCAGGAACAGGCTAAGAACTGTCTCTCCAAAGCAGATTACTTACCTGCAGAAGAGGGCAGGGCATTGTTGAAAAATCTTAGAGGCCTACACTGTGATTCATCTGTGGGAGCTTGTCAAGGGTTCCAAATATCATTCCTATCTGCCACTGACATATCAAGCATCATTGTATCTGTGGGGTCATATACCCCAAGTGACAGAAGAGCTTGCAACGAAACTGCACCTGTTGAAGAGCCTTCTCCAGTTCTGGGTGCCACTGGAAGCTGGCAGCCTTTCAGATCACTCAATACGTGGGCCACAGTGACACACCCAAATGAAAAATATGTTGCATCCAAAATCCAAATATTCCTACAAAGAATTGTGCTTTTTCATGGTTGCAGGAAGTGCCTAATGCAGCAGATTTTTCTTTACCTTAGAAGGAATATTTTAACAGGCTCCAGAACACTGTAGCCCTAGAAATATGACTGAGGTAGAAGTTCTCTGAATTTTAATCAGATTCATTCCCATCCTCTGTTACAAAAATGTCACACATATAAGCCCAGTGTTCTTGCTACTTCTTGCTCATTGGATCAAATCAGCATAATGTCATCAATATTATGGACGAGTATGATATCTAGTAGAAATGCAAAGCAATCAAGGTCTCTCTGAATAAGATTCTCGCATGAAGACAGACAGTTGATATACTGCTGAGGTAGGACAGTAAGGTGTATTGCTAGCCTTGTCAGCTGAAGGTAAATTTTTTCTGTTGGATCTTATGAATAGTAATAAAGAAAAAACCATTTTCCATGGCAGTCAATGGCTGCATACCAGGTACCAGGAGATGTATTAATTTGCTAAACAATAAAACTACATCTGGTACAGCAGCTGCAATTTGAGTCACAACATGATTATGTTTTGATAATCTACTATGATTTTCCAAGATCCATCTGTCTTCTGCACAGGCCAAATGAAAGAACTGAAGGAGAATGTTCTGTTGGGTTACTGCTGAATGTGTAACGAATCCCTTCACGAATGTGATATTGTTTTTTATTTACTATTTTTCTACATAGAGTCAGCTCTAATGGTTTCCATTTAAACTTATCCAGTGTAGTACACCTCACACTACAAGTCAGAGAGCAAATGTGCGGTTCTGCTAACTGCTAAGTATGTCTATGCAAATTATGCATTCTAGCACTGGGAAAATGACTCGGGGATGAGTCCTGGGACCCATGGGAGGCTCTATAAATCCAAGCTAAGCTAAAGCTACATTAATTACCTGACCTCTATAAGTTCCTACTTTAATGGTAGAACCACAATGACATTGTTGGTAATGTAGTGGGGTCCTTCCTCAAGGAGAACTGGCCTCTTTTTCTTTCAAAGAGTCTTGATCTTAAACTGACTCTTATCTGGAAACTGATGGGGGAGGGGCCTGTAATTTTCTGTTTTTATACTTCAAAATAGTTGTTTTTTATTTTGACCAAAAAGTTATCTATTTGTTTAAGTACGAATGCTGTAGGCTTTCTCTCAAATTCACTTCGAGGAACACTGTGACTAATTAGTTAATGCCAGAGTTCCATAGGAGTCAGATTATTCTAACTGCTACTTTCCCTTAGCTATGCTTACCTTGCCTTTGATGGTTGGGTGCTGCATCTTGGCCTCTGCCACCTTGGGATCCAATTTTTCTGATCATAATTAAATTTTGTAGTTGAGTGACTATGGTTCCCACCATTACATCTGACATACAGAGCAGAGCAATTACAAGGCTATTCACAGATGCAAGTTCTTCCCTCACAAATCTATTTCACAAGGCATTGGTAAAAGGTATCTCTTCTGGACTCTCCAAAGTGGGATAAGTAAGTCTACAGAGATGGATCCACTACACCATCCAAATTTCCGTAAACTTTCAGATCTCTTTCTCTACATTAAACCAATGCAGATGAAATATTTCCAGCTCACTCATGGTAGGCCATCTTTTAACCCATATTTCAGGTAACGAAACAAATCAACTATTAAAAGTTTTTTTTTTTCCTCTAAACTTCCCAAGCAGCAATATTAAATGCAAAGTGCCTTCTTAGTGGGCTGTACTCAATAAACTAAGTCTGATTCAACTCCATGTCCCTTCTTCCCCCATTATTCCATAACTTATCATTCATTCCCATGCCTATTCTCCAGATTGCTGTTCAAATAAATGAGATAACTCTAACAGTTCTTTTTCAGTGTAGCACACCACCTCATGGGTCACACTCGACCTCACCTCTAGGAGCCCACCAGAACTTTATTTACAGGTCTAGAAACAAACACAGATATTGGGGATGGCTTCTGAAGAGAATCAATATTATCTTTCCTGGCAACTACCCCAGGGGAAGCCATCACTGTTGCCTCAGTCAGTGCAGGGTTTATCTCTTCAGATCGAGTTGGAAAGGCTGATGGAAGCACTCGTCAGAAAGGGGTTGTTGACACTTCTCAAGATTAGGAAGTTGTTCTTCCTGCCAAAAAAAAAAAAAAAAAAGAAAAAGAAATAAGTTCATCAGAGTTTACACACTAAGTGTCCCAGATTCTTCAGGGTCCTCCCACATGTCCCCATTCAAATTTGCAGGATTTTCTTCTCTTCCAATCAATGCCCTTACTATAAAAGCAGACACCTGATGAGGCTATACATGCATCTTTTATTGCAGGTCAGTTACTCACATGATAACAGCCTGTGTCTGTTTTCCACAATTTTAGCTCTTTCCCTACAAGTCATAAGACTCTCACTCAGGGCAAAATTAGCAGATTTGAGGCTCAATATCTGCTTCTGAAGCTGGGAGACAGAATCCTTGGGTTCACCATTTTCTCTTATCATTTTATTCACTAAACTTGGGAGCTATCAAACAGCTTCATTGTGTTCCTTGGTTCTTTACATATGGTCAAAGGTATTATTTATAGAGTCACTAAACTCCCTGACTCTCACAATCAGTGAATCAAGAGTGCCAAAATCATTTATTTTACATAAGTCTCTAAACAGTTTCCACCAGACTATCAGTGTTTTCCATATTCTTGGAAGTAGAGTTCATAGCATTTTTGCATCAAATTATACTAGGCAGCCAACTCCAGAAACTTCAAAACAAATGAAAGTACTTCATTTTTAATATTCTGTTCCTCTAGAACCACTTCTGGTACCAAAATCTGTATTAGTCAGGATTCTCTCACAGGGACAGAACTAATATCTGTAGGAGGGTTTATTAAGTATTTAACTTACATCATCACAATGTCCCACAATAGGCTGTCAGCAAGCTGAGAATCAAGGATAACTGATCTGAGTTCCAAAGCTGAACAACCTGGAGTCCACTATGCCAGGGCAGAGAGCATCAGGCACAGAAGGAAGATGTGGGCAAGAGGCTAGTCCATCTCACTTTTTCATGTTTTTGACTGTTTTATATTTACCGGAAGCTGAATAGATTGTGCCCACCAGATTAAGGTTGAATCTGTTTTCCCCAGCCCACTGACTCAAGTGTTAATCTCTCTGGGTAACACTCACACAGATATACCCCGGAATAATATTCTGTATATCTCAATCCAGTTAAGTTGACCCACAGTAGTAACCGTCATAGGTTCCTAGGAATACATTTGCTGCTCTGTACTGAAGCTCCCTTTTTCAAGCCAGTGACACCCTGAAGTCTGGGGCCTAGGCTGATGGACAAGCATGGGAAGTGATGGTGCTTTTATTAAGTGCACCCACTGGTGCCCAATAATCCAATCAGCAATAACTTTATTTTCTTTGAAGCACATAGAATCCTGGACTCAGCCAGACTCAAAGACTCGATAGATTATCAGTTGTGGAGAGGAGCAACCGCTGAAGGGCCTTCTGTCTGCTGAGAGCTAAGGAGGCATGAGAACTCTCAGCAGTATACTGGCGCTACCCACAGCAGGCTTTGCAGAGAGCTGGGGAGATGATGGAACAGCCAGATAGAGAGATAAGCTACCCACTCCAGGGTCTCTTCTATGCTGAAGCTTAGATGTTGGGTCACCGGATATGAAGAGCATTTACCCACTCCAGGGCTTTCTCTCTGCGGAGAGCTTAAAACCTGGTAAGATGACCAGCTGGATGGAGAAGCTACCTACTCCTGGGTCTCCACTCTGCTGAGAGTTGGACACTAATCACTGACATCCTGCCTGTAGAGAGGAGCTACCCACTCTCTCTTCTAAGAGTTGGACCCTCATCAGGACATCTGACCTATGTGGAAGAGCTACCCAGTGAGGGGCTTTTCTGTGTTCTCTGATTTGGCACACATTCTCTTTACATAGCTCACTCTCCATTTATCCATCTACCTCATTATTCCTGAATGCAGAACAATTATTTGAGACCTGCTGAATGATTGAGCTAAAAGAGCTGTAACACGAACTGGGGAAAAAAAGATATGCCTTGCTCATCACATCATGGAAGACAAAAATAAGAGGAGAGTTATGACCCTTCAGGGTGCACAGACCTAGGGGCTCTCAAAGCCAGAGCTGTGACATCTTCTTTAGGACTTTGAAGTTTCTGGCATCTTCAGATGCCTGATCAAGCTGCAGCTTCTCTGTGAGATGGCACTTCAGTTGGCACCTAAAAATTCCTGCCCTGCCACAGCTGGCATGCCTGGCTGTGTGTAGTGGCTGATGCCCACACTTGCTCATACACTCCTTGCCATTCTATGCCACATTTGCCCTTGGCAGCTGTTAAATTCATACCCGTAGTGCAAGCTGTGGGCAACCTCTCAAGCCGGGTGAGTATAACAAACTTAGCAGGCCTGAGCAAATCTCAGGCAAAGGCACCCCTGGCCATAGAGGTTTCTATCTGGCAAGTTGACTCCACCAAAATCCCATGACAAAAGAGGGGATGCCTTACTTCTATTGGATCTTTAAATATTGACAATTGAGTGTCTTACAACTTGACATACATATAGATAGATGATAAATAGATGATAGATGATAGATAGATAGATAGATAGAAGATAGATAGAAGATAGATAGATAGATAGATAGATGGATGGATAGATAGGGGTGTGTGTGTGTGTGTGGTGTGTGTGTGTGTGTGTGTGTGACGGAGTCCCACATTGTCACCCAGGCTAGAGTGCAGAATGCAGTGGCATTATCTCAGTGTACTGCAACCTCTGCCCCCAGGGTTCAAGTGATTATCCTGCCTCAGCTTCTCAAGTAGCTGGGATTACAGGCACCTGCCACCCAGGTTGGAGTGCAGTGGCACGTTCTCGGCTCACTGCAAGCTCCGCCTCCTGGATTCATGCCATTCTCCTGCCTCAGCCTCCCCAGCAGCTGGGACTACAGGCGCACGCTGCCACGCCAGGCTAAATTTTTGTATTTTTAGTAGAGACAGGATTTCACTGTGTTAGCCAGGATGGTCTCGATCTCCTGATCTCATGATCCATCCGCCTCGGCCTCCCAAAGTGCTGGGATTACAGGCATGAGCCACCGCGCCTGGCCAAACTTGATGTTTTTAAACCTTATTTGGAAATTACTATATTTAAAAATTATTTAAAAATTAAATTTGAAAGATTGGTATTTGCATTGAACCACCTGTTTTACTTATACTCTCTTACTCTTTTATATCCTATGAGAGCATATTTCTAAAATACATGACATTGGGGTTCAGCATAGCATTTTTCATGGTAGATTATAAAGTTTACTAATGAAAAATAATTTCTGATTCCTGGATTTTGACATTTTGTACTCATGTAATTTTTTTTGTGAGGAGTTTTCCTGTGCATTGTAGGATGATGAGTAGCATTTCTGGTCTCTTCCACTAAGTGCATTAGTAACCTCTTTTTTTCCTTGGTAGAAATACCTAAACATGTTTGTATCTTGTGGAAGCAAAATTGATGACATTTATTATTCTAGAGAGTTCTGATGAAGAAATAAGAATCTGCTTTTTAAAAATTTGCAGAAATTTTACATGAGATCTCACTATAACTACTGCTATTCTGACATCCTGTCATTTTCTATCATTATTATGTAAGTTAAGACTATAATACTTTGCTTTTTGCAGGATAGTGTTGAAAACACAGGCTAAACAGATGTTGAACAGCTGCTATAAGAGGCCACATTTGGGTAAGAAATGAGTTATTTGTCTTTATCTCAAAGAGCTCACCATAACTAATTATTACAGAAATGCAAATCTAAACTGCAATAAGATAGCATCTGAAGTCAGTCAAAATGGTAATTAATAAAAAGCCAAGAAAAAACAGATGGTGGTGAGGCTGTTCAGTAATAGGAATGCTTTTACATTGTTGTTCAGATGCAAATCAGTACACTGTGAAAAAGTGTGTGATGATTAATCAAGTATTTAGAATCAGAAATACCACTGGACGCAGCCATTACATTACTGGATATATACCCTTCCAAAAACAAGTCATTCTGTTACAAGGATACATGAATGTGTATGTTTATTACAGAACTATTCACAATAACAAAGACGTGAAATTAAACCAAATGCCTATCAATGACAGCATGAGTATAGGAAGTGTGGTACATTTACAAAGTGAATTTATATGCAGCCATAAAAAGGAATGAAATCGTGTCCCGTGAAGGGACATGGATGAAGCTGGAAACCATCACCCTCAGCAAACTGACACAGAAACAAAACGCATATAAGAAAGCAAACACTGCATTTTCACACTCATGTATGGGACCTGAACATTGAAGACACATAGACACTGGGAGGGAAACATCACACACGTGGGTCTGTCAGGATGAAAAAGAGCTTCAGGCCGGGCGCGGTGGCTCAAGCCTGTAATCCCAGCACTTTGGGAGGCCGAGACGGGCGGATCACGAGGTCAGGAGATCGAGACCATCCTGGCTAACACGGTGAAACCCCGTCTCTACTAAAAAAAAAAAAATACAAAAAACTAGCCGGGCGAGGTGGCGGGCGCCTGTAGTCCCAGCTACTCGGGAGGCTGAGGCGAGAGAATGGCGTAAACCCGGGAGGCGGAGCTTGCAGTGAGCTGAGATCCGGCCACTGCACTCCAGCCTGGGCGACAGAGCGAGACTCCGTCTCAAAAAAAAAAAACAAAACAAAAAAAACAAAAAAACAAAACAAACAAACAAACAAAAAAAACAAAAAAGAGCTTCAGGGTAAATAGATAAATTATGCAGGGCTTACTACCTAGGTTATGGGTTAATATGTGCGTTCAACAACCATGGCACTTGTTTGATTTTGAAATAAACCTTCATGCCCACACATGTACCATGGAATTTAATATAAAGTAAAATTAAATAAAAACAAGAAGGCATTTGTTTTTGTAGAGGTTATAGTAACTTTGAAATATGTGCCACACTTTAAGACTTTTTGTTTGAAAGATGGAGCCTCTCTCTGTCCCCAGACTGGAATGGTGCGATCCGGGTTGACTGCAATCTCTGCCATCTGGGTTGAAGTGATTCTCCTGCCTCGGTCTGCCAAGTAGCTGGGATTAAAGGCACATGCCAACACACCCAGCTAATTGTTGTATTTTTAATAGAGATACGATTTCACTGTGTTGGCCAGGATAGTCTCCATCTCCTAACCTTGTGATCCACCCGCCTTGCTCTCCCAAAGTGCTGGGATTACAGGCGTGAGCCACCATGCCGAGCCTTAAGACATTTTTAAAATATAATCACAAATCAGTTTCTGACAAACTGCATTGAAAAGTACATAAGCAGTACATTTCAATTCTTCTTTGACTGAATTTATTTCCTTTTATTTTTGGAGTGGAATCTCACATTGTCCCTTTGGCTTGCGTGCAGGGTGCAATCTTGGCACCCTGCAACTATTTGCCTCACAGTTAAAGTAATTAATCTGCCTCAGCCTCTTCGTTAGCTGAGATTACGGGTGGGCACCACCACAGCTGATGGAGTTTCACTATGCTGTCCAGACTTGTCACTAACTCCTGACCTCAACTAATTTGCCTGCCTTATCCTCAGAACAGGCAGGGATTACAGGTGTGAATGACCATGTCTGACCCTTGATTGGATTTATAATTGAGAAAAATACACATCTTGCAAAACTTTATTTTTATATCATATTTTTACAAGTTTATTTATATATACTAATTCAAGAAAAAACAATGTAACTTTAATGCATTCTCTTTTATTCTAAATAAATTTATTTCCATTTTTATTTAATTAAAAGTATAGGTTAATTTAGAATGTTATTTTTCTTCTGGGTAAAGTTCTCAGGTTTTAGAAATTTCTTTAAAAACCTAATTTGAGAAACTAATTACATTTATTGATTATACTTGGGATTTTCTTAGGATTTGCTTTTGTAAGAAAATTCAAAATTGTTTTAAGATAAAATGAGATTTTTATATCAAATAATCTTAGAAGTATTTTCTTTTAAAGCCTTTTTTAACCTATATTTTCTACTAATAATACTGTGATTACTTTTTCTTACTTTCTAGGAATTAATTGATTATTTCCTCTTCCCTACATAAGAAGTTCGTCTGCAACATATAAGAAGTAAACAACTGCCAACTGAGCTGGCTGTTCGCATCTGTAGCTTACCAACTACCATTAATCCTGGTTTGAGCTACTTATAGTACCAGCTATTGACTGTAAAAAAATCTTTTTTTTTTTTTTTTTTTTTTTTTTTTGAGGCTGAGTCTTGCTCTGTCGCCCAGGCTGGAGTGCAGTGGCCAGATCTCAGCTCACGGCAAGCTCCGCCTCCCGGGTTCCCGCCATTCTCCTGCCTCAGCCTCCCGAGTAGCTGGGACTACAGGCGCCCGCCACCTCGCCCGGCTAGTTTTTTGTATTTTTAGTAGAGACGGGGTTTCACCGTGTTCGCCAGGATGGTCTCGATCTCCTGACCTTGTGATCCGCCCGTCTCGGCCTCCCAAAGTGCTGGGATTACAGGCTTGAGCCACCGCGCCCGGCCGACTGTAAAAAAATCTTTAAAAGATAGTAGATTGTTGGCTAAAACGTATTACATAGACAAAACAATAGCTAGTGAGTATTTTAAATTATAAAGCTCCTTTCGTTCACTAATAATAGCAGTGTGTGAAATTCTATTTTCTGTTAGATAAAATCAACTCATGGGTTTTTTTTGGTGAACTATTTTAACATTCTGTAGCCATCAGGCATATAATTAAATATAGTTAAAACAATTTTAGCCTGAGAGTATGATTTATTTTTTAAAAAACCTATTTCTTTAATACTTCCCTTAGTTGGTTTTGGTAACTTAACACAGTGAGTTGTTTTAATCACATGTGAAAAAATACTGGTAGCAAAGAGCCAAATTTAATGCTATAAAAAGTTTATATTTAAAATGTACGCATTAACAAGTTTTTTATAAACCTAAAATTAAAGTTGCTTAATATTATTTTAGTTAAGTTCTAATAAAGTTATGGTTTAAAAAATCATATAAGAAAAGAACCTTTGAGTGCATTTTATTGCTTCTAAATAAACATCAGTTCCACAAAAAGGGTAGCAATGTTCAAATCTTATACAGAGCTGAAACAAGTCCGAGGTAATGTAAATAAATTAATAAATAACATACATTTAGCTTATTTCAAGAGAAAACTGAATGTTAAATATATAATTAACAGCAGCATTCGGTATAGACCTGTAATTAGTAAATGTGAAATTATATTTATGTTTTTCTCTTTGTGAGTATATTTTCTAGCACATTGTAGGAGTTTCTAGCTAAATTCACTACTTAACAGGTCAGATCTTTATTTGTCCTGTGGCTTGTAGGTAGAGGAAAGAGTTCCCTTTTGAAAAACACTTTTTTCTTACTTATTTAACTATTGTATTGACATAGTGAATACATAGTTTCAAAAGAATTTTTTGAAACAAATACTGCTGTTGTTAACCTATTTAGCTAACAGTTTTATGGGGTTAATACATATTTCCAAATACATAAGAGGATATGTACTACAATTATTAACCTGCCACCAATATTATATTTCTCATCCAGAGATTATCCCTGTATGTGCAGAAATCCATGCATGTAGCTATTTGTTTTTTTTTTTACACAAATGAAAACATACAATATATAGTATTGTTAACTTTCTTTTGTAGTCAAACACCTGTCAGCATATGAAGATTTGTTTAATTCTGTTTTGCAGTTTCACAGCTTGCAGTTAAATGTGCTCTAATTTATGCAGTTCATCTCTAAAATGGATTGATGTGTAAGCAGTATTACATTTTACTAAAAGTAGAGAAGAATTTATAGTTCTCACAGTATTTTTAAATACACAAGACAAAGAAATTATTGCTGTTTACTGAGGAATAAAGCAGATATTTATTTGAAGTTATAGTTTTATGATTCACAACAATAACTTTAAACAAAGTACTCAATTAAAACTGAGAAAACTCTAATGTTTTATTTATATAAAATTCTGATGAAAATTAATTAAATACACTTATTTTAAGCTCAAACGTTTTATAATAAGTAAACTTGTAATGATTAAGTCTACGTCCACGTTTAACACATGAAAATTTAATATTATACCATGTTATATAACTCTTTCTGAGAAAGCACTTCTTGTAATCTCAGCTTATAAAGTACTTCTTGAGTGGGAATATCTGCCCCTGCTGGACCACACCCACCAAAAAAGATCTGTGGGACTCAGAGGCTGGTGCTACTCATCATGTAAATTCTGTGATCCAGCAGCTGTACCTGATCCCTGTCATCAGCAGCAGTATTTCTACCATTGAAAACACAGGTAGTGACATCGATGATGATTGTGGAGCTGTTAAAAGAGGGTCTCCAGCCTCCAGAACGCAGAATGGTATATCCACTGATGGCTTGAATTTTGTGCCTGGAAAAACCACATACACTCAATACCAGCTGGTGGAAGCAGTTGGGAGGAAGGCTGTACCATGCAAAGCCTCGTGGGTGGAGCTGCTCAAGACCATGGGAATCCAGCTCTTGAAGATCATTCTGAAGCCTTAAGGTTGTATTGCCTCGTTGGATTTTAGACTTGCATGCGGTCTGTAGCCCCTTTATTCTGGTCAGTTTTTCACATTTGGTATGTCGGTATTTTCCCAATGCCTGTACTTTATTGTTCTAAGAAGTAACTAACTTGCTTTACATTTTACAGGCTCATAGGCAGAAAAACTTTCTTTGTCTCAAGTGAGACATTGGAGTTTGACCATTGAGTTAATGCTGAAATGGGTTAAGACATTGCAGGACTATTGGAAAAGCATGATAGGTTTTGAAATGTGAGGACATGAGGTTGGGGAGGGGCCGAGGTTGGAATGATATGGTTTCACTGTGTCCCCACCGCACTTGAATTTTTACATGTGGTGGGAGGAATGAGATGGGGGGGGTAATTGAATCATGGGAGCAGATGTTTTTTATGCCGTTATTGTGATAGCGAATAAGTCTCACCAGATCTGATGGCTTGAAACATCAGAATTTTCCTACAGAAGCTCTCTCTTTGCCTGCTGCCATCTGTTAAGATGTGACTTGCTCCTGTTTGCCTTCTACCACAATTCTGAGGCATCCAAAGTCATGTGGAACTGTTAGTCCATTAAACTTCTCTTTCTTTTGTAAATTGCCCAGTCTCACATATGTCTTTAGCATGAAGATGGACTAATACAGTACAAATATCAGATTGACTGATAAAGCTCTGTGACTTTACTTTCACATCGTCAAGTCAAGATGTAAGTAAAATATAATTGTGTGTAGGTCTCTGAAAATTCATATCAACCTTTTTCTAGTTCAATAACATTTTCTTAACATATTTTAATATAGACAGTGCTGAAAGACTTGTTAAATCAAGTTATTATAATGTACTCTATACTTTTATAATTAGTGCTAACTTAAGGCTACAATAGTTTTAATTTTTTAAAAAGACAAAGTTTCTATTGAATGCAGTGGTGCAATCATAGCTAACTGCAGCTTCTAACTAGTGGGGTCACGTTGTCTTCTAACTACTGGGCTCATGTTATCCAGCCGCCTTAGCCTCCCAATGAGCTGGGTCTACAGGAAGAGGCCAGTAGGCTTAGCTAGTTATTTAATTTGGTTATTTATTTCATTTTGTTGTTAGAGTCAGAATCCTACTATGTTACGCAGGCTGGCCTCAAACTCTAGGCCTAAAGTAATCCACCCACCTTGGCATCATAAAGTGCTAAGATTACAGGTGTGAGTCACAATACCTATTGAATTTTTAAAAACTTTTTGTAGAGATGGTGTTTCACTATTTTGAGAAACTTGGTTACAAATCCCTGCCCTCAAGGTTATTTTTGCCTTGGCCTTCCAAATTTTTTGAATTACAAATATAAGCCACAAAACCTGGTCTAAAAAATGATCTATGTTCTTAACTATGAGTTAAATTTTATCTAGTAGAGATAAAGTTTCATACTTAATGATAAACAGAATAAACTATGATACAATTTATTGGTGTAGGAACCAATTTTTAAATAATAAATGCAAATTTACATTAGAGAATTTTAAGTTTACTAAGAATTCTGTCACAAGGACTGCAAAAATGTGTATTTAAAATTTGAAATAATGTTTTTATGGTAGGAAAATGTAAAGCAATATAATGGGAATCAACATATTACAAGCACTCTGTGAATAAAAAGCGTAATCACTGGCAGGATCCCAAATTATTCTTTCATGTGAAATCCAGTGGTAATGTGGAATATACCAGCAATTTGCTTACTAATCATAAGTAATTTCTTTGCTTTAGGCAGAAAAATAATTCTACTCTTCAAATAAAAATACATATACAGGCCGGCGCGGTGGCTCAAGCCTGTAATCCCAGCACTTTGGGAGGCCGAGACGGGCGGATCACGAGGTCAGGAGATCGAGACCATCCTGGCTAACACGGTGAAACCCCGTCTCTACTAAAAAATACAAAAACTAGCCGGGCGAGGTGGCGGGCGCCTGTAGTCCCAGCTACTCGGAAGGCTGAGGCAGGAGAATGGCGTAAACCCGGGAGGCGGAGCTTGCAGTGAGCTGAGATCCCGCCACTGCACTCCAGCCCGGCGACAGAGCGAGACTCCGTCTCAAAAAAAAAAAAAAAAAAAATACATATACAGTCAAAAACATTTGTATTTTCAAGCACGTTCTTAATACAGTTTTTGTTAATTAACACTAATTATTAGTGATTAACTTACCACTTCACTAACCCATATTGCAAATTAAAAGTAAAAATAATTTTTTACACACGTTGATTAAAAATAATATTACTATTTTAAATTATGCTTTTATATTTTCATATATTAAGAACCACTATTCTAAGGTACACATATCTTAAACTTTTCACCTCAAATAACTAAACCAAAAAGGCAACATATTCACATACATTCAGGCTAATGATTCAACAAGAAAAGTTAAATAAAGACTGAACAAAATAATTTAACAGATTTTGATGCCTTGTAAAGAATCACACAAGCCAAACACTAATCATTTTTTATTAGTAAGAAGTTAACCTCAAAGCTTACCTTGAGCAGGATTTAAATAAACACCATTACATGTAAATACTTTCATTCAGTTATGCATAAATTTCACATTTTGCTTTCATACACTTCTCCAATGGCTGGTGACATAATGATATGATGTGGTATTGCAAGAGTTAGCCATAATATATACCTTATTATCTCATCAACTTCATCTATCATGTGCATTTGTTTATTAAAAATTAGTACATAAGCATTTAACCACCTCTTCTCTTGCCTATGGGACATGCACTTCAGCGTGTAATCAAATACATTTGTGTACTCTGCATCAAAACACTGACATTTTTATTTCTTTATCATCATCCATTTTCAATTCTGTTACATGTCCATCATCAAATTTATACCAGTGATCTTAATCATCATCCTACCATCATTTGAGTGATACAAGAATAATAGGCTGGGCGCGGTGACTCACGCCTGTAATCCCAGTACTTTGGGAGGCGAGGCGGGCGGATCACCAGGTCAGGAAATCCAGACCATCCTTGCTAACACGGTGAAATCTCATCTCTACTAAAAAAAAAGAAAGAAAAGAAAGAAAAAGAAAAGAAAGAAAGAAAAAGAAAGAAAGAAAAGAAAGAAAAAGAAAGAAAGAAAAGAAAGAAAGAAGAAAGAAAAAAGAAAGAAAGAAAGAAAAGAAAGAAAAGAAAGAAAGAAGGGAGGGGAGGGAGGGAGGGAGGGAGGGAGGGAGGGAGGGAGGGAGGAGGGAGGGAGGGAAGGAAGGAAGGAAGAAGGAAGGAAGGAAGGAAGGAAAGAAAAGAAAAAGAAAGAGAGAAAGAAAAATTATAAAATGAGCCGGGCGAGGTTTGGGTGCCTGTACCCAGCTACTCGGAGGCTGAGGCAGGAGAACAGCGTGAACCCGGGAGGTGGAGCTTGCAGTGAGCTGAGATCACGCCACCGCATTCCAGCCTGGGCGACAGAGCGAGATTCCTTCTCAAAAACAAAAACAAAAACAAAAAAAACTAATACTAATGCCCACCACTTGCTTGATCACTGTGCACAAGCACACCTACAAGTCTGTATTTTGTGATTTCTGTAGTTTCATTTTCACACTACCCTTTCTGTTGAATCAACTGATGTTCTGAATTTACATGATTCTGTTCCAGCTTTGCAACGTCTGGTACTGTGTAACTTGCCATATACAGCTCCCAAAGAAATTCAAAATAATTATTGACTGTAACTGCACATTTTCCCAGTCATATTCAGACCGTTTGAGTTGGTCGCAAAAACAAAAGGCAATATTTTAAATAGCGAGTGCTTTACTGTGTTAACATACCATAAACAGATAATATAATAAATGTCCTCTTGTTACCTGAGCAAACATTAAAACAATGTAATAAGAATTATGAAGTTTATAATCTTCCAGCTGGGCACAATGGCTCACACCTATAATCTCAACAATTTGGGAGACTAAGGCTGGCAGAGCACAAGGTCAAGAGATCAAGACCATCCTGGCTAATGTGGTGAAACCCCATCTCTACTTAAAAAAAAAAAATTAGCCAAGCATGGTGGCGCATGTAATCCCAGCTACTGAGACTGAGGGAGGAGAACTGCTTGAACCCAGGAGGCAGAGGTTTCAGTGAGCCGAGACTGTGCCACTGCACTCCAGCCTGGGCAACAGAGCAAGGCTCTATCTCAAAAAACAAAAAAGGTTATAATCTTTCTCAATTTATTTACATATACATTAGTAAGTGATAATTAACACCATCAGGGTAATTATGTCATAATTAACTTAAGCAATGCTTACTTACCAAGTTTAAAATATGTATATGTAATAATCTTTGGTATCTGTAGGGAATTGGCTCTGGGATCCCCATGATTACTATAATCTGTGTCTGCTCAAGTTTCTAATAAACAATGGTGTACTGTATGTAAATATAATGTACACACATCTGTCTGTATAGTTTACTTCATCTCTACGTAACTTAAATAATAAAATGTAAATGTCATATAGACAATTAAACTGTAATAGCTTTTAATTTATGTTAGTTTTTATTATGTTATTGTTATTTGTTGTTTTTGAACATTTTAATACATGTTTAGAGAAATCTGTGTTTGCAGAACCTGTGGGTGTAAAAGGTCACTTACTTGTTGCAAATTAGAAAACATTACTGACACAGACCCTGATGGCTACGTGGTTCCATATAGCTACTATTATCTGTTTTATTCCTCTGATGTTTTCTTTTATGCTATTAATTAGAATTTGGTGTGAGTAAACTGAAGATATATTTTAAGCAATAATAATAGCAGCGAGTATTTATAGAACTTACAGACTAGGTAATACACAAAGAGCTGCACAGAGATTAATAAATTTAATCCTCACTGTCTTTTTTATTTTTGTTTTTTGAGATGGAGTTTCACTCTCTTCACCTAGGCTGGAGTGCAATGGCAGGACCTTGGATCACTGCAATCTATGCCTCCTGGATTTAGGCAATTCGCCTGTCTCAGCCTCCCCAGTAGTCAGTATTACAGGTATCTGCCCCCATGCCTATGTAAATATTTTTAATAGAGATGGGGTTTCACCCTATTGCTAGGCTGTCTGTCTTATAAAAGGTAACCCCTGTATATAATGACTTTAAATGTGTGGATTAAGAGTGGCAGAAAGGGTAAAAATAATTGTTCCGAGTCTCAGAGATCTGAATAGCAGGCAGGATGACTTTCTAAATAAACCACCATCTAAATGGCAGCTAAGTTCAAAGCAATGCAGACAGCTTGGAGGTGAGAAGTTGTGAAGGTCAAAAGACATACATGCTCCTTAACATGTAACATCCTCAAAGACATTTTACCATTTGATCTCCAAATTAATTTGCATAGAGATAAAATCAGCTGGTTAGGCCTAGAGAATGAAATCTGTCTGTGAAACTGCAAGTGGGTGTTAAAATCTGTTGTAACCACATTAAATTAAGAAACTTTTTTACTTCAAGAGATATCTACAGTAGAAAAAGAATAACGTTTTCTTCTGTCAGCTCTTCATGATTCAATCATTTAATAGTCACTTATTTTAGAGATGAAAACAATCTTTGAGATTCTTTCATATCCAAAATTATTCACCTAATAGGATTTTTTTTTTTTTCTGGTCAGTCACTGTATTTTGTCAATATTCTTTCCCTTTAAACCATTATCATCTAGACCACCTCTCCTCTCTGATACCACTAAAACAGTAAAAAGAAAGCAGATGTTAAATTTTGAGGATAAGCACAAACAACTCTAATGTCTTCTGATTCTGTTCAATGAGATCATTATTTTTTTCAAAACTGAACAAAACACACTTTTTGTCACATTTTGCAATAATACATATTTCCACTTTCTATTAGATATACTGTTCAAAAGAATCACAACTTTGAATGTGGACGTTAACCATCATAAAATTCTTCTTGATTCTGCACTTTCCCAATGCAGCCGTAAAGTGGGGATCACTGAAAAGATGCGCCTTCATTCATTGGATGGAATTGTGAGACACTCCCCTGTCCTGAAGAGCTGCAGGGAGATGATGGCACACAGGACAGATGTGCGTCTGCCTCCAAGTTGCTCATGGGGTAAAGTTGGGGGACCGTGTGTTTCAATGGAGGGGCACTGAGTGGATGGAGGGATAGTGGTTAAATTGCAAAGTATTGGTTGGATGGGGGAGGATTGATTAGATGGAGGAGCACTGGTTGTATAGAAAGGCATTGATAGATGAAAAAATATTAATTGGATAGAGGGGTCCTGATTATACGAGGGAGTATTTGTTAGATGGAGGGGCACTGATTGAATGAAGTAGTATTGGTTGGTTAGAGCCATGTTGGTTCAATGAAGGAGCACTGACTGCATGCAACAACACTGATTAGAAGAAGGAGTATTGGTTGGATGGAGGGGCACTGGTAGGATGCAATGGTATTGACTAGATGGAGCAGGAGTGAATGATTCAAGGAGTATTGCTTGGATGGAGGAATATTGATAGGATACAGGAGCATTGACAGGATGGAGGATTACTGGTTGGATGGAGATGCATTAATTGGGTGGAGAAATATTGGCTTGATAGAAGGGTGTTGGTTGGATAGAGGAACATTGTTTGGATGGAGGAGTACTGGTTGGACGAAGGGGGGTTAATTGAAATCGGAAGTATCGGTTGAATCGGAAGGTTGTTGATTGGGTGAAGGAGTAATATATGGATGTAGGATCATTAATTGAACAGAAGTGAACTGATTGAATGGAGGAAAACTGGTGACATAGAGAAGTGGTTATTGGATAAGTGAGTACTGGGTGGATGGAGGGGCACTGGGTAGATGAAGGGGTACTGATTTAGTAGAGGAGTATTTGTTGGATGGAAGGATACTGGTTATATGGAGATGACCTGATGAGATAAAGAAGTATTAGTTGAATAGAAGGGCACTGATTGGAAGCAGAGATATTGACTGGGTGAAATTATTTTTTTTAGATGGAGGCATAATGTCTGGATGGAGGGAAATTGATAGAAGGCCATTGATTGGATGGCAAGGCATTATTGGATAGAGGGGCACTGATTGGACGAAGTTGTTTTGTTGCCTGGAGGAACAGTGTTTGGATGGAGGGGAATTGATAGTGTTTGAATGGAGGAGCACTGAATGAATAGGAGTACTGATTGGATGAAGGTGTATTGGTTGGATTGAAGGGAGCTGATGGATAAAGGAATATTGATTGGATGCAGGGACATGGTTTGAATGTAGGAGTATTGGTTGAATGAAGAAGCAATGATTGGATGGAGAGGTACTGACTGATTGAATGGAGGGTCACTGCTTACATGGAGAGCCATTAATTGGATAGTCGAGTATTGGTTGGATGGAGGGGTATTTGTCAGATGGAGAAGCATTGATGGATGGAGGAGAATTGATTGGATGGCAGGGACATTGATTGGGTAAAGGGGCATTGGTTGGATGCAGAGGCATTGATTGTATGGAGTAGTGGTGGATGGATGGAGAAATCTTGACTGGATGGAGGGACATTGATTGGATTAATGAGCACTGGTTGGATAAGGGGGCATTGGTTGACTTGAGGAGTATTGGCTGGATACAGGAGCATTGATAGGATGAAAGAGCATAGATTTGATGGGGGAGCATTGATTAGATGGTGGAGTATTGTTCCGATACGGGGCATTGATTGAATGGAGGAACATTGAATAATTGGAGGAGTATTGGTTGCAGGAGCATTGGTTGTACAAAGGAACATTAATTGGGTGTAGCACCATTGATAGGATGGGAGATTATTGTTTGGATGGAGTAGCTTTGATTGAATGGAGGGGTGTTGATGACATGGAGAGACAATGATTAGATGGGGGAGCACAGGTTGGGTAGAGGGGCACTGATTTGGTGCAGAAGTATTGGTTAGATAGGGTGTTGCTTGAATAATGCAGCACTGATTGGATGAAAGGATGTTGGCTGGTTGAGGGAATGGTGTCAGGATGGAGGAGGGACCTGGCAGCAGAGGGGAGTCAGGTCATAACTCGATGGCCGCTATTCAATCTTGGAAATGGGTAAGTCTCGCTGGGACTTATCCACACTGTTACTGGAGGGTAGAAGAGGCGTCAGGCCCCATGTCTCCCAAAAAGTCTCCCCCCAACATGCCCAAGCCTCTCCCAGAGCCCTGTTTTGTCTCCAGATCTCTACCTTGTGACTCCTTTCAGCCTCCATTTGGGGAAACCTAAGATCTGAGCCCAGAAAGCAGGCAGGCTGACAGACAGGCAGACAGACAGATCTCTTCTCTGTGGAGCAGTTTAGGGACTGGGCCCTGTCAATGAGCAGAGGGTGGAGAGAGACACGGGCTGGAAGCAGCCGAGGCAAAGCCCACCCTCCATCTCCCCAACACTCAATCCACCAATCCAACCTCCAACCTTTATATCACAGGAGTTTTCTGAGCACCAGGTAACAGCAGAATAGCAGACAAAAGTCGGGTCTAGGCCTGGTCTTCCTGTGGCTGGCATGTGGGATTGGCCTTTTGTGTATGAGTCTTGGAGAAGGGATAGGTTGATAGTCTTGGCAGTACTTGACCTACTTTGGTGGTGGTGCTCAGGAGAGGTGGCTCTGTTTGATGGTCCCCTCCAAGACCAAGGAGATGAGTTTCTGGGGGCTGCTGACATTTCTGATCCTAGGGAAAAATAAAAAGACATCCCAGATGACCTCCTGCTTGTACCTTTCCTGCCCCACCCAGCACCTATGGGAACAAATGCTGTCCCCTCCCTGGGCCTGAAGTTTTCTATGGCTCTGATGTGCTCCAGTTCTGGAGCTGGTGGTGATGAACTGAGGAGTCTGGGGAAATGTCTCCGGATCTTGCAAGAGGGTAACCAAGCCTTGCCCTCTCAGAAAATGTGGGACCAGAAAGGACTACAAGGTATACAGGTGTAGGATGCTGACCCACTCTGGGCTAGTCCCCCAGTGCTCACAGAGTGTGGACAGCAAAGGCAGGCTTATCTGTGGGGTGGGGGTGCACTCAGACCCTCTGAGGCAGAGCCATCACCTCCTCCTGTTCCTACTCAGCCCCTGGGGCCCCCAGGTTGTCCTAGACATTGTCCTCTGGTTCTGGTCCCTCCTTGCGCAGACTCAATTCCTCCAGGTGGACTTAGTCACAGTCCTCCTTTTCTCAGGTGTGCAGGCTGGTCCTGTGGGTGGAAAGGGTGGCAAAGCCGTTCTAGAGCCATTGGATTGCTTGGCTGACCGCTTCCCATTTCCAAGTCTCAGTTTCCCCATCTGTAAAATGAGGGCAGTCAGCCTAGTTGAGTGCCTGGGGTCTGAGACCCAAGCCCATTGGGAAAGAAGGTCCAGGGGCCTCAGAGTCAGTGCAGTCTACTTGGGCACCTGTGTCAGGGCCTGAGGCTGGTTAGGGTTAGGGTTGGGTTAGGGTTAGGGTTAGGGTTAGGGTTAGGGTTAGGGTTAGTGTTAGGGTTCGGCCCCATCGCTGGGGGATGCCCCACCTCCTGTGAACTGCCCGTTCCACACCAGGCAGTGCTCTGCAGACTAAGGGTCCCTCAGGGGCATAGGCTGGGTTCAAGCCCCTGCTTTCCAGCTGGGCCCCAGCCTAGCAGTTGCGTGCCCACCCAGTTAGTCTTGTGGGTCCCCGGGAAGCAGGATGCTGGGACCACGACTCATGCTCTGCTCCTTGAAGAGGCCTATGGGTGTTGTAGCCACACAGAGGGGCCATTCAGGGGCAGGTCCATGTGGCCAGGCAGTTGCAGTGGGTATTGTGACAGTCGCAGAGCTGCGCTCGAGGGAAGACTCAAAGTGGCCCCTGCTGCTGGGAGCAGCAATGCCTGCCTAAGCCTGAGGCCAGGGAGAAGGGAGCTGCCTATCACAAAAATGCAGGGCCACTGATGCCCAAGCACATATGGAGAGACTGAGGCAGAGGTTGTGGGGTGGGGGAGGTGGGCAACACACCAGGCCAGGACCAGTGGCTCTTGGGGAGTGGGAGCCTGGTTGTAGGAGGACAAATGAGTGTGGCTGAGCAACACCAGTCCCTAGAGCTCCAGGCTGCTTTAGGGCCTCACAGGGGCCAGGAAAGACCCTGACCATCGAGAACTGTCAGCCCAGCTACGGGCTCTGGTCCCAATCAAGGCAAGGAGGTCCCGAGCAGAGCTGGGGTCTTAGATGGCCTGGGCCACGCAGGGCGAGTGGGGTGGGCCCTGTCGTGTCCACAGGTGACTGAGAGCGGCAAGGACCCTGAGCAGGGGTAGCGAGGTGGGGCTGGGGAGCAGCCCCTGTTGGGCCTGCCTGGGTTCAGGCGGGAACACGCACATCCACACATCTGTGAAGTATGTTCTCCCGGCTGACTCTCCAGCATGGACATCTGGAAAAACCTGCTCCCCTCCGTGGGCACGGAGATCAATGGACCCCGAGGTAGGAAGGGGCGGCGGTGGCGGGCACTCAGCCTGCATTAAGGAAGCGGTCGCAACTGTGTGCTGATGTGGCAGCACCCGGCCTGGCCCCTGCCTGGATGGGGCCCAGGGGCCCTGGGGAGCCCCAGAGTGAGGTTTACGTTTACTCACGGCGTCTTGCCAGCCGCCATGCTCTCTCGTCCTCTTCCTCCCTTCCCTCCTTTCTCCCCGTTTCCTGGCTATGGGGACATTTCAGGAACTGCTTGGAAAGGGGAGCACAGGGTGGCTGCTCGGGTTCAGGTTGGGGGCCTGAAGGGAGAGCCCTGCTCTCCCCAGCGCCAGCCCTCTAGGCCCCCATTCACCCGTCTTCTTGCTCCCCTTTAGGACTCCTGCGTTGCCGGGTGCTCTCTGTTGTCCGAAGCGCCTTTGGCCCCGTCTCACTGCTGCCACTGCTCTGGACTCTGGGACCAGTCACTAAAGCCATCGTCCTCATCCAGTTCAGGTGCCTCCGATGACTTCACACTGAGGCTGAGGTATGGCGCGCGGGGGGCGGGGGGGGCGGTGGGGGTTGGGTTAGGACTAGGCGGCTGCTGCCTTCTCTGCCTGGGGCCCACACTCAGCTCATGTCCTGGGCTCCAAGTGTGGGAAACCCTGTCTGCCACAGAGCTGATTCTGGGCTGTGTCTCCTGTGATTAGAGAATCCCTGTGGGCAGGTCTATGTCTTCCCTATCAGTCTGCGGCTCCCTGAGATCTGTGCTTCCTCCATCAGTCCAGTACTCCTTGAGGCTTCCTTCATCTGTGCAGGGCTCCTTGAGGGTAGTGCTGTGCCTCCCCTGTCAGCCTGTGGCTCCCTAAGAGTAGGGCAGTCCGTTATCAGTCTGGGCCTCCTTGGAGCAGGGCTGGGCCTCCCCCATCAGTCTAAGGCTCCCTAGGACAGAGTGGGCCTCCCCCATCAGTCTGGGATTCCTTCCCATACACCAATCTCTGTTCTGTGTGTGAACTTGCAATTCTGGGCATTTCCTTTTAATGGGCTCAAACGCTACACGAGTTTTTCTGTCTTCTTTCCTTCAGCCAGACGCTCTGAAGGTTCATTTACATCATAGCACTTCACTCCTTATACAAGCCGTTAACCCATTATTTTGTTTGGGTTGTTTCCACCACAGTACTTCTGGGCACAAATATTAGTTTGAGTACACTTCCTCAATCCTGGGTACCTATGAGTGGAACTGCTTGATTGTATGATAATTATGTTAGTTTTCTTGAGGACCCACCACATGTCTCCATAGTTGCTGCATCATTTTCTATTCCAACAAGTGCTGTTTCAGGTTTCCAATTTACCTACATCCTCTCAAAGACTTGATATTTCCAGCTTTTTACTATTTATAGACATTCCGGTGTGTGTGAAGTGTGGTGTTTCATTTTGGTTTTTAAGTGCAATTTCTGAATCCTTAATTATGAGAATCTGTTGTTCCACATGCTTTTTGGGTATTTGCATTTGTATTTGGAGAAATATCTGTTTAGAGGTCTGGAACTTTATTTTTTTTAAGTTGCAAACAGTTAGGTTTTGGATACTAAAAGTTGTTCATTTAAAGTTTGTTGCTTTAACTTTTGCAAGCAGAAATCATCCAAGTTCCCGAGACACCAGGGATTGTGCTCCACGATGTGAAGACTTTGCTTGCTGTGATTATGATTGTTTTTGCGGGGATGAACATTCCTCTAGAGAATACGAGTACTATGGTACTATAACATTGTCTGGTTTTGTCCAATAGATCTCTTAATTGTTCGCTGTGACACTAAAATTTCTTTTTAATATAGTGATCATGATGGCCGTGGTAGAGATCATTAAGAATGTCCAAATGGATGTTCTTACAGAGATGCATATCAGAGTTATTGTAAGAGTCCAGGTGTGATTTGTAAATTATAGAATTATATTTAATACAGCAGATCATTCTTTTAAAGAAATATTAAGGAAAATTGCAAAGGAAAATAATAATGTGAAAATATTGAGAATTGTTAGCAGTATAAAGCATTATATGAAGGTTAGAACTTCAATTTATTTTCAGAAAATGAGACTCAACCTTTATTTTAGAACAGACTTTCTTGGGCTTCAAAATACTACTCTGACACTTCTTTTAAATAAAACATTTTGACTTACTCAAGGAACTGTGGTGATTTCTGTTCCAGTGGTCATGAGCAAGGTGGTAGAAAAGAACAAATCTATCCACTTTCAGTCATAATTAATACCCTGTCAACAGAGGCAGAGGAAAGCAGGTATTTCCAAGTAATACTTTAGCGGACTCATGGTTTAGTGATACAAGTATAAATGTTCAAATGTAGTTCTACATAAGTTCTATTATTTTATCAGCCCTGCAGCAATCTCTTGTGGTGCACCACCTGCTCCAGGTCCTCGGATGAACTTCAGTGGACGTGGTCACCATGATTACAATAATACACAAGGTAGATATGACAGAAGTCGGGAGAATTACTCAAGAAACTGTGGTGATTTCTGTTCCAGTGGTCATGAGCAAGGTGGTAGAAAAGAACAAATCTATCCACCTTCAGTGGACAGGGTGCACTGTTCTCCTTGTGAAGCATATGGTAGCTCAAGTTACAGGGATTCTAGGAAAGGTTTTGGGGTAGCCAAACTGAAAAAGGAGACTAAAGCAGATGTTTAAAATAATAGTTCTTGCGTATGAAACCTTGCTTGCATACTGAAAATTAAACTGTTGTTTCTGCACAATTACCTGAGTACCACTACAATAAATAGGTTGATTTTGTGTGGAGAAGTAGATACTAACATCTTCCGTGAAGTTTTTGAAGTACTCAGATAAAAAGGAATTTTTTCAAAGTAATTTCATAATTTTTAATGCTCTTTGAAAACTTTTGGTTTAGGTGTAATGTCTGTGTTAAAGTTTCAGAATAAAATTATACTTGTAACGCAAAATACCTGATTTTATTGCTGCACATGCTCAAAAGCAAATTCAATAGCAGAGTAAATTGTGTTGCTTGTAGAAAATTGCCTTTGTTGGTTTGCACATAAATAGGCACAACATTCGGCATATGTGATGTCTCCCTTGGAAACTGTACAAGTTTCCTAATTAGTCTGTATTTCTTTTTGAAAACTTACCAGATTTGGCTCAGCAAGGTGGCTCATGTCTGTAATTCCTGCACTTTGGGGCACCTAGGTAGATGGATCATGAAGTCAAGTTTCGGAAGTCTTCAGAAAGACTACAAAACTATCTGCCTAACCCTAAAACACTTATACTTTAGAGGAATAGTAGAAGTCAAAGGAAATAATTAGATATGGTTGACGCTAGAGTTTAATATTCTCCTTGAAGCCTTCTGTGACTGAATACTCTTCTTGAAGCATTCTGTGACTGAAGTGAGACAATGGCAAAGAAAACATATTTTCCACCAAAATCAAAACTGAACCAGCTAGGTTTCCTAAGTAGATAGCTTAATGAAATTAAATGTTCCTAGTTTAAATAGTGGAAAATGGGTGTTTAGTTCTGGGAAGTACATTAATATTGTCTTGAAATATTCGACAATGGTTGTTGTAACCAACAGACTAGCAATATATTCTTATCAATAGGAATAACCGAGAAGGATTGAAAATTTATCAGATTTTTTTTTTTTTCAGACAGAGTCTAGCCTTATCACCTAAGCTGCAGTGCAGTGACCTGATCTTGACTCACTGGAACCTCCACCTTCTGGGTTCAAGGTATTCCACTTTCTTAGCATTCCAAGTAACTGGCAATACTTAGCCAGGTGTGTGCCACCACAGCTGGCTAAAATTTTGTGTTTTTAGTGCAGAGAGCATTTCACCATGTTGGCCAGGATTGTCTTAAAATTTTGATCCCCCCTCTCAGCCTCCCACAGTGTGAGGATTACAAGCATGAGCCACCATGCTCAGCCTATCAGATACTGAAGATATGAATAGGAATACTTTAAACATTATGCTTTTTTGGAAAATTAAGTATATAAAACAACAGAATAAAGGTTCAGATGTGGGATGGCTTAATGGTTCAAGAAATTATCTAGTGATAACAGTGTAAAGAATAGGACCCAAAAAAGTAAACCAATTTAGCTTCCTGAACATACAACTTACAGAAATGGAATATATGCAGTTCCAGAATTATTACAGTCAGTAATTCTTACAATTAACAGAGTAATCTGCAAGGAGGAAGCATTTTCATGAGAAAATGTTGACAAGATCATCAATTTTTGTAGGGAAAGGGTACACATAAGTGTTAAATGAAAAGTTACCAACTTTGATTTTGAAGTTATTTATGTTATGAAGTTTTGTTTTCCTTCACCTATAATGTAGCATTGTGAGGGTTAATTGAAAAGATAAGTCTCCCTAGTCTTGTCTATCTTCACAGTGGCAAGAAAAGAAATGGTGTCTGTCAAGTTGTGATGTCAAGTTCAGATCTTTAATCCCAGCATTTTGGGAGCCTGTGGCAGGCATATCACTTTAACTCAGGAGTTTGAGACAAGCCTGGGTAACACGGAGAAATCTTGTCGATATAAAATAGACAAAAATTTGCTGAATGTGGTAGTGTATCTGTGCAGTCCTGCTCCTTGAACTGAGGCAGAAGAATCGCTTGTGGCCATGAGGACCAGGCTGTAGTGAGCGTGATTGTTCTGCATTTTTGCCTGGGAGACAAAGTGAGACCCAGCAAAACAAATAAACAAACAACAACAACAACAACAACAAAGAAGCACAAAGTTTCTACGATACTCTGACCCTGGAAGTTTTGAACCCAAATTATCTCCATGACACATTTTGTCATAATGATTTAAAGGAATAGGAAACAGAAGCATAACCTGTAAGATACAATTCATCAACCTTCGGATGGGGTCTGTGTTTCAGCAAGTTAGAGTAAATGGTGAAAAGTCTGTATATAATAAGAGGCAAACCCTTATTCCTTAATTTTCATAGGAAAATTATGCTTTTTAATGAATAATAGAATACATTTTATAGTCTTCGGCCCCTAGGATTGCTATGAGAAAATACCTGGACTTGGTGGTTTATAACCAACATTTCTTGTAATCTTAGAGCCTGAGATGCCCAAGATGATGGCATCAGCAAATATAGTGTTCTGGCAAGGGCCCACTTTGTGGATTTTTAAACAGCCGTCTTACTGAGTCTATACATGGTAGAAGGGGCTTGGGAACTCTTGGGTTGCTTATAGGAGGCTACTAATAATATTTATGAGGACGCTGTCTTCTTGACCTAATCATTTCTAATTGAAGGCCTTGTTCCCCATCCAGAGGGCAGCCAATTGACATCCCTCTGTGTTGAGCTTAATGTGTATATTTTACATGGTGGAGTGAGGATGGCAGTGATGATTGAATGACTTCACTGGTTTGCAGTTTTTAGTGTCTCCAGTGTTGCCATCAGGTATTAATGGCATGAAGATTTTTTTTTTTTTTTTTAATGTTGATGCTCAGTCATCCAGCTTCAGATTACAAGATTTGGGGACAATTTGGCAGTTTTAGTTTTCAGTGATGCCAGATCATGAAAGGGGAACACAATGTTGAAATTTTACTTTAGAGAGTTGTAGCTATGTATTCAATTAAACAAGAATTGAAAATGTAGACTAATAAAATTTGTAAGACATCTCATGTGGGTGTTCTATAGTTTTCCACTGAAACGCAATTCTCTCTGCAGTTCACAAAATAAGTCTGATCTTACTAGTTTTGTCATTATTTACCAAAATGCAGTAAGAATCATCATTGACCACAAAGGTCTTTATTTATTTCTTCATTTCTTCATTATTTACTTTTTAATTGGAGACAGTGTCTGGCTCACTGCAGCCTCAACTTCCTGGGCTCAAGTGGTCCTCCCACCTCAGCCTCCGGAGTAACTGAGACCGTAGGTACACACCATCATGCCTGGCTAATTTTGTATTTGTTTTATCAGAACTAGTAGATTGGGTTAAATTCCTCCTCTCTCAAAGTCCCCAAATATTGTGGATTCTAGAACTTGCCCACAAGTGACCTGTCTTTCTCATCTTTTAAGCTAGGAACTCTATTAGCAATTATGAGGCTACTTCCCCCAGCGGGCTTTATAAGTATTGTCCCCACAGTCAAATTTAGTTTTAATTCTGCCTGGTTATATCTGATTCTATGGAAATCATTCCTAAATATATTTGATATTCAGACAAGGCTTGGTAATAAAACCACTTTCCAATAATGTTCTGTTAAAAGAAAGAACACTTTTTACTGAACAGCAGAAATGCCTCTATTGCCATAAAAATGTTTATAAAATGTTAAATTTCCAGTGAATGTAATGCAGCTCAATTAGTGAAATAGTAAATTCAACAAAAATACAAATGTATTATTTTTCTTTCTGTTTTTTTGTTTGTTTGGTTGGTTGGTTTTTGTTTTTGTTTTTGCTTTTTTCACTGACAGAATCACCCCCTTTTGCCTGGGGTGGAGTGTAATGGTGAGATCTTGGCTCACTGCAAACCCTGCCTCCTGGGAAAAAGCCATTGCCCTGCCTCAGCCTCCTGGATAGCTGGGATTACAGGTGTGCACCACCATTCCTGGCTGACTTTTTATTTCTAGTAGACATTGGGTTTTGCCATACTGGCCAGGCTGCTCTGATCTCAAACTCCTGAATTCAGATGATTCACCTGCCTTGGCCTCCCCAAGTGCAGGGATTACAGGCGTAAGCCACCATGCCTGGCCCACAAATGTATTCATGCACTTAACAATAACAACAGCTCTTAGTATGTGTCTGTGCGCAATAAACCGTTTTAAACTAATCTTATTTACTAAATATTTGCATGAGTCATGAACTTGCTCTTCTATTTCTGGGATTTTTTAGGAGTATATAATTCACAATGGTGCTCATTTATCTCTAAACCAAGTAGAATAGCACCCTTTTAAGTGATATTCAAAATTAATTGGGTAATAACATCCAGTGGTAGAAATATAACACGCACACATAATGTAAATGAAAAAATTGTAATTAGCAGCAACAGATTTTATAGCTCTCCTAAAATTTAGTCGTGAATAAAGCACTAGAATAACATAAATCTCACTGGTTTAAATTCACTTTATATTTAATCTAAATTGTGCTTCTGAAAAGTGAGACAAGGTTAGCTATTCAATAAGTGGTATAATACCTTTTTTTTTTTCTGTGTTGTTAAAGAAGAATTTTTCTGAGATTACTTTCCATAATATTTAATCTAGGGAGATAGAGGAGTGCATTTTACTTACAGGATACATCCAGTGACAGTCTGAATTTCTTCAAAAGCTGGGTAGTTAAAATACTCAATCTCTTCTAATCAGTCATTTTTATTTTCCACCTCAGTCAGATAATTTTTTGGAGGGTGGGGATGATCCTTGAGTCCCTCAAGAGTCACTGATTTAGAAAGTGTAAATTTCTCATCCTTATAGTGGGTTGAGAGGTGTAACTAGAAAGAAGAAGGCTTGTTTAGTGGTAGATAGAAGAAGGATGGATGATGAGAGGTTTGAAGTACGGTATGTCAAAGTATTCAAGGGAGATAAATGGAAGATAAAAGTTAGTAAAAGGACAGGTACGGAGCATGAGTAAGCGGAAGGAAGATGTGAAAGATTCACAAGTGCAGGGAGATATTAAGTTTCTCAAAGATCACTGAGATTTTAAATTATCCTTGTAAAAGCTTCCAAAACCCAGGATGTCTATTTAGCAAAGCCTAAATCCACCAGGGTGCAAAAAGATGGGTTTTAGTTTACTAAGAGATTCACATGGCATAAGCAAGAATCCAAATAAAGTGCAAAGAGGTGTCAAACAGCTTCAATTGAGGTAAGGATAGAGTTAGAGAGATATAGAGACAGAGACAGAAATAGAGACACAGAGACACTGACAGACAAGAGAGATAGACATAGACATGTAGAAATAGACCTTGACATAGATGTAGACATAATGATAGAGAGAAAATTCCAGAAATACCAGTCAAATGGTAAAAATCCCATTAAGGAAAATGAGTCTCAAACATAGGGAGTCAGGAAATAATGTTTACTCAGGAAATATGGTAGAAAGAAGGGCACGAAGCAAATGATTCTGCCCTGCTATTCATATTGCTGGAGCATATGGTGGGTAGTTTTGCTTGCAGATTTCTGAGGACTCTTCACACTTAATTCGACATAAAACTCTGTGTAAGTCCTGCACTAATTTACATTCTCACCAAAAGGGTGCATGTATATCCTGTTCTCTGCATCCTCACCAGAAATGTGTTTCTTTTGTGTTTTGGACAATAGCTATTCTGACTGAAGTGAGATGACGTTTCATGGTGGATTTGATTTGGATTTGCTTTATGGATTAGGGATGATGAGGACTTCGTAGTATGCCTGCTGGGCAGCTGTACGCCTTACTTAAACAAATGAGTATTTACGTCATTAGCCCATTTTCATGCTATTTAGTTGTTTGAGTTCCTTACGCTCTGTAAATAATCACCCATTATAAGACGTATGGTGATCCAATAATTTCTCCCGTCCTGTAGGATGTCTCCTCCCTCTGTTTAGTTTCCTGTGTTCTTGTGAAGCACCTTGGTTTGATGTAACCCCATTCTCTATTTTTCATATTTTTTCCTGTGCTTTTGCAGTCACTTTGAGAACATCATTACCCACACCATTGTCTTGGATCTTCGTCCTCCTCCTTTTTTGTATTTCTCATAGAGACAGAGTTTTGCCATGTTGAGCAGCCTGGTCTTGAACTCCTGACTTCAGGTGATCCACCCACCTTGGCCTCCCAAAGTGCTGCAATTACACGAGTGAGACACTGCGCCTGGCGAAAATAATATAATTTTAAAATCCTTTACGTACATATCAAAGTTCTTCTTCACCTAGTTTATAGAACAGACTTGATTTTGCATCAACCGTTCTTGCTTCTTTGGGAATAGGTCGTGAGAAGCAAAAGAAGTGACTTAGTTCTGTGCCCCTGTTGTCTTTATTTAGCTCATTTCTCTTCTTTTCCTATAGTGCTATGCTATTTTGGTAAGTAAAACCTTGCAGTATATTTTGAAGTTAAGTAGTTTGATGACTACAGCTTTGTGCGTTTTACTGGTTTGCTCTGGATCTTCAGGGTATTCTTCGATTTCACAGAAATTGTAGGATTTTCATAGTGTATTTGTGTGAGGAATGGGTCGTTGATATTTTCACAGGGTTTGCATAGACTCTGTAGATCACTTAGGTAGTATTGTTGTGAATGTCATTTAATCCTTGTGACTGCAGGCACAGGTTCAGGGACAAGAGACACTGGTGTTCACATCAATACTTAAGTGGGACTTAATGCCCAACCAGATTCCTTCCCTGGACACACACAGAAGGTCCCCTGACACTTGGCCATCTCTTCAATTTCCTCCCCACTGTGAGCCCAGTATGGTCATCCAGATTCCCTGTGCAGTGGCCTGTATTGCTGGGCATGCCATGTATGAGTGATGACGGCAGATGGGAGAGAGCATGTTGAGAAAGCCTGGGGTCATCACAAAGTATATGATGGGCCTGGGAGAGCTATTGTGGGAGCACATAAACGTAGACAGGCCTGGGATGGACATCTGCATGAGGATGAGAGGGCCCTATTTGAAACCAAACTCACCCTTAGGTTGTAGCAGACCTCAGGGCAGAGAAGGGAGCCAGCAAGGGATGATGAAGCAGCTATCTATTGAGACTTGCTTCTCTCCCACTGAACTTAGCCACTTATGCCTCTTAGGTAGCTTAAGGTTCCATAATCCTGAATTGTTGATGTTACAGTTCCCTGGTGAACCTTTCTCCCTCAGCCCATGGATGGCCTGGGTTTGCTTATGGCAGTCTCTTCTCTGAGCTTTGTGTTCTCTGTGTGTGTCCCAGCTTCAGCACCCACAGGGCTCTCAACCCCCAAACCTGGCCTCCTCTCTGTTCCCGCTGTAACTCCCTCAGGTAGTACTATAGGGAATTAAGCTACAGGTCCAGGCATACCCTTCCACATACTGTCTCCTCTACCATGCCAGGAGGCACTCCTTTCCAAGGATGCCAAGACGATATTCCTTAATGTTCACTTCAATGTAGAAGTAAATGTGACAAGAGGAAAACTTCATCCTGCTACCGGTACCTGGAATGGCTGAGTTCCTCCACCTAATTGACTAAGAAGGAGAACACAGAGAGAATCAAAGTGACCATTTCATCTAGACGGGCTGAGGTGGCCTGCTAGCTGGGGTGAAGCATGTTTTCTTCTTCTCAGCTGTCCTGCCGAGACACCCTTTGGTGTACATCAACCTAAGTCAGAAACCCGACCTATTCCTCAGGCCCGGTCTCCACGGCCTGACATGTAATTCTTCATGCTTTATGATCCAAGGCAACTTATGGATGTGAACCTTTGGTTTTGGGGGTGAACCTGCTGGAAACAGGCATGGGGAGTGGGGATGGTTTAATGGCTGGCATGGGCATGCAGACTCTTCTTCCTCCAGTGACTTTCCAAAAGAAAAGTGCCCTTCAGAATTCTGCTATGCATGAAGAGTCCTTGGCCCCCTTATCCTCCCTTGTTAGTGATGATCTTTTCTCCTCATCCCTACCACATGTTCTGACAGCACCTACAGGCAAGCTGCCCTCACATCTATAGGAGCATGGCCTTGGATTCCCTCCTGTCCTCCATCCCCTGTGTTCTGGCTAACCCCCTGTGCCTCTGGGCTGGCCATGCGCCACCCCTCCTTGGGATGCCTATCACCCACCCCCAGCTACCAGCCGTCCCTAAAGGGTGGCTGCAAGGCTAAGGCTCATTCCCCAAAGCAGGGTATGCCCTGGGGTTTGGGGTGTTCACGGAGCCCAGCTCCAAGAGAAGGATGTTTAGAGAGTCCATTGCTGGCTGGAGCCGGGGCCAGACGGTGCCCTCTGATCCTTTTCTGCCACTTGGTGTTGGCCTCCTCCCTGGCCACCACCTGGACCAACACCATTAGGTTGTCCACCACTAGCACCGCCTCCTGCCACAAGACTGCCTCCTCCCCCAAGGTCGCCTCCTCCCACTGCACTCCTAAGTCCCTCTTCTGCCTCAGGCTGACCACAGGAGGAAGCTCCAGAGCTCCCACAGATCAGGGCCTACTCTTCCCATCCCACACAACCTTGACAGCTGACCACTGGGGGCAGCTCCCCTGAAGACCCATGGGCCTCCACTGCTGACAATCCTGTGCTACACCTATGTGGACCCAGTGTTGTTGGGAAGCCCTGCAGGGCCTACAGCCCACTGCACTCCCCTTGGGGCCCTGGGCCACTACAGGGTTACCTGTGTAGAGGAGTCTAGGAGCAAAAGGCCGAAGTCCTGGTCTTGTAGAACCCTGCCAGCAGGCATCGTGGCTGCAGCTATACTTGTGGGAGCCTCTGAATCTCCAAGGCAGTGCACAACAGCCTCCACACAGGCCATCAATGGGCATCCCTGGCTGCTGGCCTCCAGTGTGCCCAGGGCACTGGACTAGAAGGCCTTAGGAATGCTCCTGGGAATATAGCATCCTCAGGGAGGAAGCATGGTAGTGGGAGCCTGTATTTGCCTAGACCTGAGAGAGTCGGTGGAAGGCGATCTGTTCTGGCACTTCTGGCGTCCTTGGCGTAAAGTCCGGATGTGGGATCTTACCGCAGTAGGGCAACTGTCATCCTGAAGCCATCCTCACTGTTTGTCCTACTCAAAAGCATCTTTATTTTCTGTTTCTCTGCTCAGGTTGGTCTCTAGTCAAAAAGACAGCGAGGTTTCTGGATGTTGTCTGTAAACGGGGATGGGTTTTCTATGTGTTGGTGGCGAATTATGGGAAGAGACAGTAGGGAAAGAAATTGCTAGTGTTATTAAGAAATGCATTTTTGTAAACTCATTGTCTGTTTCTTGAGGATTCTTCCCTTTACCGTCGGTCATGTGTGACCGGTGGGTAAATTGTGGGACAGAGAGCTAGGGCGCCGTTGTTTTCATGTTCACTTTTTATTATGTCGGTTTTCCTTTGTGAATGTGGCCATAATTTAAATATGCAGGCAATATACTTAACCACTGTGATTAAAAACTTGTCCTTTTAGTCAGCACATGTCAAATTTCTGATTTGCTTGGCAGGAATTCTCAAATTTGGATGTAAATTGCGTTACTTTAGTGCAGGCAGAACTCTGGGGCCATAAATAATCAAACTTTAAATTTGTCTCTGTAAAGCCTTGAATTATCTCCCTCCTTTTATGACAACATTTGAAACATGTTTCCTGTATCTCTGGTATCGTAAATAATTTAAACGGAATAAGTGAGTGTAATCGAGATAAATGGCAATAGTCTAAAACAGAAACGAAATAATCTCGTGCTTAATTTATTTTTAAAATCTGGCATGCTGATTTACTCTTGTAATCCTGGCATTCTGGGAGGTGATGGTGTGAGGATGGCTTGAGATCAGGAGTTGGAGACCAGCCTGTGTAAAATAATGAGTTCCTTTTTTCTGTTGCCATTTTGGCACCAATGACTTGTTTAATGGAAGATGATTTCTCCCCAGACACGGGGTGGGTTTGGGGGAAGGCTGTAAGTTGGACACACTGGGGAAGATGGTGGGCGTCAGGACCCCAATGGGCAGGGGGTGTGGCAGGGCTTCGGGTCAGAGCAATGTGACGGGGGCAGGGACTGGGCAGCAGATCTGTGAGGAGGACAGGGCGTGTCAGGGGAAGGATAGGTAGGATGGTTTCTGGATGAAACTGTTTCACCTTAGCTCATCCTCATACATTACATTTTCATAAGAAGATGCCACCTACATATTTTGCGTGTGCAGTTCACAGTAGGTTTTCTGTGAGAATCCAATACCTCTGCTCATCCCACGGGAGGCAGGGCTGAGGCAGTGTAAGTGGTTCACAATCTGTTCTGCATCCGGGTTGCTAACAGGCCAGAGCCAGGTACCCGTTGGAGGCCAGTGTTTGGAGATCCCTTATCTCTTGTATATTTCAAATCACTAAAAGTTTGTAAAATATTTAAAATATTCTCCCCCAAGAAAGCAAGTACTTTAATTAGGCAAATTCAATCATTTATCAAAACATCAGACATGGCATAGTGTTTCACCCTTGAAATCCCATCAATTTCATAGCCTCGTGCCCACAGATCGCTTGAGCCCAGGAGCTTAAAACCAGCTTTGGCAACATGGGGAAACCTGTGTCTATTAAAACACACATACACACACACACACACACACACACAGACACACACACGCCCAGCTAAGGTAGCAAGCGTCTGTACTCCCAGCTACTTGGGAAGTTGAGATGTGGCATGATCACTTGAGACTGGGTAGAGGACACTTCAGTGAGCAGTGCACTTTGGCTAAGGGAAATTGAAGTCTCTAGGAAAAAAAAAAAAAAAATGAAAGCAAACAAAGAAAATCACATTGTACCTCCTAAATGTATAGTTTTCAAATTAAAAGTATTTAAATGGGGGCTTCCTGAGTATTGCAACTGTAAAAAATCACAATAGCTTTTGTTATCTAAGTTTTACAAACAAGTTTTTGTGAGGTATGCAGTAAAATGCAGCATTTGTCCATGAAGACAGTGCCGCTTTTGCTCTGTATGTTACACGTTTTTCATATTTCAAGTAAGAAATACTGAAAAGGTGCCAGCCTCTGTAAGCATATTTCACTTGAGTTTTCAACACAGTATGAAATAAAATTGTATCTTTTTGGCTTCCTTATTGTTATCTAAATGAAGATAATTTTTTACAATTTACAGCAAAATGTTGGAAGGGAATCAGCCTGGTGAGCTGTTCATTTGTGGTCTAAGTAGAGAAACCAATGAAAAGATGCTTAAGGTAATATTTGGGAAACATGGTCCCTTGTCGGAAGGTAACTCTTAACACCAACATATGTTTTCATATATTCTGTGTATACTTTTTACCCAAGGAAACATATACTCAATATATTTGCTTGAGTACATAAATTCAAAGTGATTTTGTTTTTGTTTTTGTTTTTAAACTGCTGTTTTGAAGTTTCAATTTGATATTCGAAAAATTCTCATGGCCTGCAGGTGACATTTCAGTGGTAAGGGTCACCTACTATTGTGAAAGGAAAATGAGCAAAAGTAAATTATTTGTGCAGCTAGCGAACAAAATGAAATAAAATAGGCAGATTATGTGGGTGACCTAGTACTAGGAATCACACTAACTGAGTGAAATGCAATTTTTTAATTTCATGTAACTCTTAGGTATGTAATACTATGGTGAGTCTGTTATAGAAATGTAAAGTGTTTTCATATATTTTAGTTGCTTGGAAGAAAGGTCGAATAAACAAGTGCAGAGGCTTCACATTTATTACTTTAGAGAACCCTGTAGAAGCTAAGAATGCTGCCACAGAAATGAATGGAAAGGTAAGGCTCCCTGGTGAATAATATCCTACTCTGTTTTTCAATTAGCAGTATTACTAGGTCTTTTTAGTATTACTAAACATTTGAAGATAGCAGAATGCCATTTGAACCAACATGCTTAAGCCATCTTCTTCTTTTTGCCATATAAATGCAAGTGTAAATGCAAGAACTATTATTTTAAATATCTGCTTCAGTCTCCTTTTTCCGATTGCATTTTCCCAACACATTTTCTAGAAGCCCTGTTATTTGAGCTATTGGCTATTCTGCCACCATGCTCGCGACCACTGGAATAGAAATCACCACAGCTCCTTGAGTAACTCTCCCGACTTCTGTCATATATATCTTGTGTATTGTTATAATAATGGTGACTGCTTCCACCGAAAGTCATTCGAGGACCTGGTGCAGGTGCTGCACCATGAGAGGTCCCTGCAGGGTTGATAAAATAACAGAACTTATGTTGAACTACGTTTAAACATTTTTACTGGTATCACTAAACCATGAGTCAGTTAAGGCACTATTCAGCAATGTCTGCTTTCCTCTGCCTCTGTTGACAGGATATGAATTGTGACTGGCATGAACCAGTAGTAGAGATGGGGTTTCACTGGTTTCGATCTCCTGACCTCGTGATCCACCCACATCGGCCTCCCAAAGTCCAGGGATTACAGGTGTGAGTTTCCACATCCAGCCAGTACAATCCTCTCGCAAGATGGAAAAGTTCTCTGAGTCCCCACCCGACCCAGAAGTCCAGCTGGCTTCACCTCAAAATCAATCCTAAAATACTGAGTTACAGGCATTATATCTAAACAGATAGTTTTCAAATGGCATGAACCCGGGAGGCAGAACTTGCAGTGAGCTGAGATTGCGCCACTGCACTCCAGCTTGGGTGACAGAGCGAGACTCTGTCTCTGAAAACAACAACAACAAAACAAACAAACAAACAATACTGGGATGGGAGGCCAAAGTAAATGCTGAAATGACTGAAAATGAGCTATTTACCTGAATGCTTAACTTTAAGATTGAGAAACATATTAGAATTGACACATACATGGACATATTTATTGATTGATAGCTTTTATTGTAGTTTTCATCTCACTAGGTGAATTTCAAATTTTGTGAAGACATACTTGACCTTCTAATTGCACATAGAAGAAGTAATTACAGTGAGGGAAACATTCCATTTAATGCTTTGTTTGCTACAGAATTCCTCTTAATTTTTCTTAAAGGTCCTGACAATATTCTTTGATGGGAAGCTTCTTAATCTAATGAATCGTTCCATGTCCTAGGTCCTTTTGTATTTGACCCCTGGTGTTCCATGACAAAAATTGCATACTCGGGTTCTTTGTCAGGTTGGAATCTTGCTCTCACCAGGTCAGACTGCATTGGTGAGACAAAGGCTCACTACAGCCTCAAATTTCTGAGCTCATGCAGTTCTACTCTTTCAGCCTCCTGAGTTGCCATGACAAGTGGCATGCACCACAACACCTATCCAGTTTTACTTTCCATATTTTTGTAGAAACAGGACCTCACTACATGTAACTAATGTCATAGTTGACATTAACGCCCCGGGCTCAAGCAGTCTGCCTGCCTCAGCCTTCCACACTGGATAGCAATGTGAGCCACTGTGCCTGGCCACCCAATTTCTGTGACCTTGGTAATGCTTATGGGCAAGGCATTCTTACTGGTTATGTGATGATACTACAGGAAGATTTAGGAGAAAAGCAGTCACTGGACCTAAATACTATTTATAAGAAAAGCAAGACTTGAAATGTAGACAGGAAGGAGTCCAATATTTTTCAGTTAAGTGGATATCACAGAAATGCAGTGTTGTTAAATAAAGGGAGCTGTATATTTATCATTAAGATTGTGCGGGGATGTTTAAACCTTAACACAAGTTCTTTAGTGCCGATTTGAAATTATTTGAGGAGAGAATTTAGAACTAAGCCACATGAGGTGAGCAGTAAGATTGAATAGAACTAATAATCTTGAGAAGGAGAAGCGTAAGAATTCAGACTGGACAGAAGAAAGCAAGACAAAAAGTCACAGTTTTCAGCAAAGAAGTTGAAGCACAACAAGTTAAAATTTGTACCAAGGCCTGCATCATGATATGGAGGAAATGGAAACCTTCCATTTACAATTTTCTGTTTCATATTAGAGGATTGGTGAAGTTAGATAGAAATTGACTTCACAATACATGAGCTAGCAGATTTCCACTAAAAGATTAGCCAGTGAACACATCACAGGTGAAAGACTGACCTGTAAGAAATAGCACTTGAAGAGTATATTAAAGGAAAAAACTATTCTATTTTGAATGAGGCACAATAATGTAATGACTTCTTTACCAGTATTTTTTATTCCATATAAAATAAATCTTAGCTGTCATTAGAAAAGCTTGAGTAGCATATTTCAATTTGTCCTCATTTAAAATAGAACCAAATACTTAGAAGTAAAGGAGAACTTTTATGTATAAATTTCACATTCGGTAGTTCACAGGTTACAGTACTTGTGTGTGTGAGATGGACTGAACAAGATGGATAAATTTAGTTTATTTAGGTGAGATAGGATGATACATGTAAACTTTAAAATCAGTGTAAATTTTGATAGTTTTACGTTTTCCCTGTGTCATTAATAGTCATCAATAATTCACATGAAAAGGAAAACAATAACTCAGTAGTTACTAACAGTTAAAAATGCACTTTTACCTGAGAATTAATGTTTAGCTTCAGCTGTGTTTAAGAAGAACTGGGCTTGCAGGAGCCAAGAGATTATACAAAGCTGTAAGCTATAATGAAGGTGTCATGAATGTCTGGTAAGTCAGGGGAAGAGAAAGAGCGTCGTGGGAGAAATAATTTCTGAAGTTATTTTAGAGAAGAAATGATAGTTTTTCAAATTCTCTGTACTTTACATAATATGTAATCATGTTAAATTAAAGGTTGCATGTCACGTGGAAGAGAGAGCTACGCAGGTCCTTTACACAGAGAGCCATTCTCTCCCTGCAGAAACGACAGTATGTCACCAAGAGATGATACTTACGCAGCTAAGGATAGGTAAAGGAAAATTGAAAAAATAGTTGATTTTTGTTGTGGTGATGAAATTCACATAACAAAGTTAAACATTTGGGGGTTAACAACTAAGTGGCATTTAATACATTCTGTGTTGTGCAACAATGACCTCTATTTGGTAAAAACATTTTTGATCACTCCAAACTACAATTCCACTACCAGTTAAGCTATCCTTTTCATTTTCCCCCTTCCCACAGCCATCAGGAAACACCAATCTGTGTTCTGTTTATGAACTTACCTGTTTTTGGTATTTCCTCATAATTGGCTCAAACTGTACATTCTGTCTGTCTCTTTTCCTTCTGCCGGATACCCTGAAGGTTTATTTACATCATAGCACTTCACTGCTTACACAAGCTGTTAACCCATTATTTTGTTTGGGTTGTTTCCACCACAGTATCTCTAGGCACAAATATTAGTTTGAGTACACTTACTCAATTCTGAGTATATATGTGTGGAGTTGCTTGATCATATGATAACTATGTTTGTTTTCTTGAGGACCCACCACGTCTCCATAGTAGCTGCATCGTTTTCCAATCCAACAAGCACTGTTTCACAGTTCCAGTTTACCTGCGTCTTCTCAAAGACTCTGTATTTCTAGCTTTTTTTTTTCTTTTTTTTTTTTTTATTATACTTTAAGTTCTAGGGTACATGTGCATAACGTGCAGGTTTGCTACATATGTATACTTATGCCATGTTGGTGTGCTGCACCCATCAACTAGTCAGCACCCATCAATTCATCATTTATATCGTGTATACCTCCCCAGTGCAATCCCTCCCTCCCCCCCCCTCCCAATGATAGGCCCCAGTGTGTGATGTTCCCCTTCCCGAGTCCAAGTGATCTCATTGTTCAGTTCCCACCTATGAGTGAGAACATGTGGTGTTTAGCTTTCTCTTCTTGTGATAGTTTGCTAAGAATGATGGTTTCCAGCTGCATCCATGTCCGTACAAAGGACGCAAACTCATCCTTTTTGATGGCTGCATAGTATTCCATGGTGTATATGTGCCACATTTTCTTAATCCAGTCTGTCACAGATGGACATTTGGGTTGATTCCAAGTCTTTGCTATTGTGAATAGTGCCGCCATTAGCATACGTGTGCATGTGTCTTGGTAGTAGAGTAATTTATAATCCTTTGGGTATATACCCAGTAGTGGGATGGCTGGGTCATATGGTACATCTAGTTCTAGATCCTTGAGGAATCGCCATACTGTTTTCCATAATGGTTGAACTAGTTTACAATCCCACCAACAGTGTAAAAGTGCTCCTATTTCTCCACTCCTCTCCAACACCTGTTGTTTCCTGACTTCTTAATGATTGTCATTCTAACTGGTGTGAGATGGTATCTCATTGTGGTTTTGATTTGCATTTCTCTGATGGCGAGTGATGATGAGCATTTTTTCATGTGTCTGTTGGCTGTATGAATGTCTTTTTGAGAATGTCTGTTCATATCCTTTGCCCACTTTTGATGGGGTTGTTTGTTTTTTTCTTGTATATTTGTGTGAGTTCTTTGTAGATTCTGGATATTAGCCCTTTGTCAGATGAGTAGATTGCAAAAATTTTCTCCCATTCTGTAGCTTGCCTGTTCACTCTGATGGTAGTTTCTTTTGCTGTGCAGAAGCTCTTTAGTTTAATTAGATCCCATTTGTCAATTTGGCTTTTGCTGCCGTTGCTTTTGGTGTTTTAGACATGAAGTCCTTGCCCATGCCTATGTCCTGAATGGTACTACCTAGATTTTCTTCTAGGGTTTTATGGTATTAGGTCTAACATTAAGTCTCTAATCCATCTTGAATTAATCTTCGTGTAAGGGGTAAGGAAAGGATCCACTTTCAGCTTTCTACTTATGGCTAGCCAATTTTCCCAGCACCATTTATTGAATAGGGAATCCTTTCCCCATTTCTTGTTTCTGTCAGGTTTGTCAAAGATCAGATGGCTGTAGATGTGTGGTATTATTTCTGAGGACTCTGTTCTGTTCCATTGGTCTATATCTCTGTTGTGGTACCAGTACCATGCTGTTTTGGTTACTGTAGCCTTGTGGTATAGTTTGAAGTGAGGTAGCGTGACGCCTCCAGCTTTGTCCTTTTGACTTAGGATTGTCTTGGCAATGCGGGCTCTTTTTTGGTTCCATATGAACTTTAAAGCAGTTTTTTCCAATTCTGTGAGGAAAGTCATTGGTAGCTTGATGGGGATGGCATTGAATCTGTAAATCACCTTGGGCAGTATGACCATTTTCACGATATTGATTCTTCCTATCCATGAGCATGGTATGTTCTTCCATTTGTTTGTGTCCTCTTTGATTTCACTGAGCAGTGGTTTGTAGTTCTCCTTGAAGAGGTCCTTTACATCCCTTGTAAGCTGGATTCCTAGGTATTTTATTCTCTTTGAAGCAATTGTGAATGGAAGTTCATTCCTGATTTGGCTCCCTGCTTGTCTGTTACTCGTGTATAAGAATGCTTGGGATTTTTGCACTTTAATTTTGTATCCTGAGACTTTGCTGAAGTTGCTTATCAGCTTAAGGAGATTTTGGGCTGAGACGATGGGGTTTTCTAAATATACAATCATGTCATCTGCAAACAGGGACAATTTGACTTCTTCTTTTCCTAACTGGATATCCTTGATTTATTTCTCTTGTCTGATTGCCCTAGCCAGAACTTCCAACACTATGTTGAATAGGAGTGGTGAGAGAGGGCATCCCTGTCTTGTGCCAGTTGGAATTTTTCCAGTTTTGGCCCATTCAGTATGATATTAGCTGTGGGTTTGTCATAAAGAGCTCTTATTATTTTGAGGTACGTTCCATCAATACCGAATTGATTGAGTGTTTTTAGCATAAAGGGCTGTTGAATTTTGTCCAAAGCCTTTTCTGCATCTCTTGAGATAATCATGTGGTTCTTGTCTTTGGTTCTGTTTATATGCTGGATTACATTTATTGATTTGCGAATGTTGAACCAGCCTTGCATCCCAGGGATGAAGCCCACTTGATCATGGTGGATAAGCTTTTTGATGTGCTGCTGAATCCGGTTTGCCAGTGTTTTATTGAGGATTTTTGCATCGATGTTCATCAGGGATATTGGTCTAAAATTCTCTTTTTTTGTTGTGTCTCTGCCAGGCTTTGGTATCAGGATGATGTTGGCCTCATAAAATGAGTTAGGGAGGATTCCCTCTTTTTCTATTGATTGGAATAGTTTCAGAAGGACTGGTACCAGCTCCTCCTTGTACCTCTGGTAGAATTCAGCTGTGAATCCATCTGGTCCTGGACTTTTTTTGGTGGGTAGGCTATTAATTGTTGCCTCAGTTTCAGAGCCTGCTATTGGTCTATTCAGGGATTCAACTTCTTCCTGGTTTAGTCTTGGGAGAGTGTAAGGGTCCAGGAAATTATCCATTTCTTCTAGATTTTCTAGTTGATTTCCATAGAGGTGTTTATAGTATTCTCTGATGGTTGTTTGTATTTCTGTGGGGTCAGAGGTGATATCCCCTTTATCATTTTTCATTGCATCTATTTGATTCCTCTCTCTTTTCTTCTTTATTAGTCTTGCTAGCGGTCTGTCAATTTTGTTGATCTTTTCAAAAAACCAACTCCTGGATTCATTGATTTTTTGGAGGGTTTTTTGTGTCTCTATCTCCTTCAGTTCTGCTCTGATCTTAGTTATTTCTTGCCTTCTGCTAGCTTTTGAATGTGTTTGCTCTTGCCTCTCTAGTTCTTTTAATTGTGATGTTAGAGTGTCAATGTTAGATCTTTCCAGCTTTCTCTTGTGGGCATTTAGTGCTATAAATTTCCCTCTACACACTGCTTTAAATGTGTCCCAGAGATTCTGGTATGTTGTATCTTTGTTCTCATTGGTTTCAAAGAACATCTTGATTTCTGCTTTCATTTCCTTATGTACCCAGTAGTCATTCAGGAGCAGGTTGTTCAGTTTCCATGTAGATGAGCGGTTTTGATTGAGTTTCTTAGTCCTGAGTTCTAGTTTGATTGCACTGTGATCTGAGAGACAGTTTGTTATAATTTCTGTTCTTTGACATTTGCTGAGGAGTGCTTTACTTCCAATTATGTGGTCAATTTTGGAATAAGTGCGATGTGGTGCTGAGAAGAATGTATATTCTGTTGAGTTGGGATGGAGAGTTCTATAGATGTCTATTAGGTCCGCTTGGTGCAGAGATGAGTTCAATTCCGGGATATCCTTGTTAACTTTCTGTCTGGTTGATCTGTCTAATGTTGACAGTGAGTCTACAGAGACAGGCAGGCTTCCTTGAGCTGCTGTGAGCTCCACCCAGTTCGAGCTTCCCAGCGGCTTTGTTTACCTACTTAAGCCTCAGCAATGGCGGGCGCCCCTTCCCCAGCCTCACTGCTGCCTTGCGGATAGATCGCTGCAGACTGCTGAGTTAGCAGTGAGGGAGGCTCTGTGGGCGTGGGACCCTCCCGGCCAGGTGTGGGATATATTCTCCTCGTGTGCCTATTTCCTTAAAGCACAGTATTGGTGTGGGAGTTACCCAATTTTCCAGGTGTTGTGTGTCTCAGTTCCCCTGGCTAGGAAAACAGATTTCCTTCCCTCTTGGGCTTCCAGGTGAGGCGATGCCTCGCCCTGCTTCAGCTCTCGCTGGTCAGGCTGCAGCAGCTGACCAGCACCGATTGTCCGGCACTCCCTAGAGAGATGACCCCAGTACCTCAGTTGAAAATGCAGAAATCACCGGTCTTCTGTGTCACTCGCGCTGGGAGTTGGAGACTGGAGCTGTTCCTATTCGGCCATCTTGCTCTGCCCCTCTGTATTTCTAGCTTTTTACAATTTATAGGCATTCTACTATGTGTGAAGGATGATATCACATTTTGGTTTACAAATGCATTTTCTGAATCCCTAATTATGAGTATCAGTTCCATGTGCTTTTTGGATATTTGCATATATTGTATTTGGAGAAATGTCTGTTTAGATGTCTGGCCCTTTATTTGTTTATTTTTTTTAGTTGTAAATAGGTTATGTTTTGGATACTAGAAGTTGATCATTTAAAATTTATTGCTTTAACTAATGCAAGCAGAAATTGTCGAAGTTCCTGAGACAGTGGGGATTATACTCCACCATATTAAGAGTATGCATGGCATGAATACGATGTTTCTCACTTTGGTGAACATTCCTCTAGAGGATACAGGTACTGTAACATATTCTGATGTTGTCCAATATATGTCTTAAATTGTTCATTTCGACACTAACAAAGTTTTTATTTTTTTTTAATATAGTGATCATTCAGGACATCCCCATGGAAGTTCTTACAGAGATGCATATCAGAGTTATAGTAAGAGTCCAGATATGGATTTGTAAATTATAGAATTACATTTAATAGACCAGATCATTGTTTTAATAAAATTTTAAGGAAAATTACAAAGGAAAAAAATAACATGTGTAAATATTTGGAAAAGTTAACAGTAAAAAGCATAGGAATCTATATGAAAATGAGAACTTCAATTGAGTTACAGAAAATGTGACTCAACCTTTATTTTAGAATAAACTTTCTTAAGCATCAAAATACTACTCTTATGCTTCTTTTAAATAAAACATTTTGACTGTTGCAGTCCCAATTCATATCCTGTCAACAGAGGCAGAGGAAAGCAGACATTTCTGAATAGTGCTTTAACTGATTTATGGTTTAGTGATATCAGTAAAAATGTTTAAATGTAGTTCAACGTAAGTTCTATTATTTTATCAACCCTGCAGGGACCTGTCATGGTGCAGCACCTGCACCAGGTCCTCGAATGACTTTTGATGGAAGCAGTCACCATCAAATTGTTATTAAAAAGTTTCAATATGCCTCTAACCAATAGCACAGTGCCATTTATGGTGGAGATTTTCCTCTCAGCCTCTACCAAAGTACAACACGGGATATTAGCCATTACTATTCTCAATCTAAGACAATAAAATAAGCTACCCATCAGAGTCGAATGAAGTCTCCGTGTGAACTAAGAGATAGTGGTACATCAGGGAATGAAAACACAAAACGAATAACAAATTGTTATTATAACAATACACAAGATATATATGACAGAAGTCGGGAGAGTTACTCAAGGAGCTGTGGTGATTTCTATTCCAGTGGTCGTGAGCATGGTGGCAGAAAGGAACGACCGTGTCCACCTTCAGTGGATAGGTGCACCATGATCCTCGTGAAACATATAGTAGCTCAAATAACGGGGCTTCTAGAAAATGTGTGAGGGAAATCCAGTCGGAAAAAGGAGACTGAAGCAGATATTTAAAATAATAGTTCTTGCATATTAAACCTTGCTTGCATATTGACAATAAAAATGTTTCTGCATTATTACCTGAGTACCACCAGAAGAAATAAGTTAGTTTTGTGTGGAGAGGTAGATACTAACTTCCTCCATGAATTTTTTGAGGTATTCAGATGAAAAGGAATTTTTTCAAAGTAATTTCATAATCTTTAATGCTATTTGAAAACGATCTGTTTAGGTGTAGTGTCTGTAGTACAATTATCAGAATACATTTATACATGGAATGCAAAATGCCTGATTTTGTTGCTACACATGCTCAAAAGCAAATTCAATAGGAGAGTAAATTGTGTTGCTTGTAGAAAATTGCCTTTGTTGCTTTGCACATAAGTAGATACAAAAGTAGGCATATGTGAAGTCTCCCTTGGAAGCTGCACAAGTTTCCTAATTAGGCTGTATTAAAAAAAAAAATACCAGTCTCAGCTGGGAAATGTGGTTCACTTGTCATCTTGCAAGGTGGCTCCCTTGCAAGGTGGCGACCTTCACTTCTAGGGACCAAGCTGGTCGAATCAAGAAGTCAGGTTTCAGAAGTCTTCAGAAAGACTACAAAACTGTCTGCCTCACCCTAAAACGTGTAACCTTTAGAGGAATAGTAAAGGTCAAAGGAAACAATTAGATATGGTTGATACTGGAGTTTGAGACATCCACAACATTCTTCTTGAAGCATGCTGTGACTGAAGCAGGACAATGGTAATGAAAACACATTTTGCACTGGAATAAAAAGTGAACCACCTAAGTTTCTTAAGAACATAGCTTAATGAAATAAAATGGTCCTGGTTTACGCAGTGAAAAATGAGTGTTTAGTTTTGGGAGGTACATTAATATTGTCTTCAAATATTTGGCAATGGATGCTCTAAGCAATGTTTTAGCAATATATTTTTACAAATAGGAATAATCTAGGAGGGTTGGGAATTTATCAGTTTTTTTTTTTTAAGATAGTCTAGCTTTAGCACCTAAGCCATGGTGCAGTGACTGGATCTTGACTCACTGCAACCTCTACCCTCTGGGTTCAAGCTAGTCTCCTTTCTCAGCATCCCGAGTAACTGGCATTAAAGGTGTGTGCCACCACAGCTTGCTAAAATTTTGTATTTTTAGTGTAGACAATATTTCACTATGTTGGCCAGGCTTCTCTAAAAATCCTGATCCACCTTCTTCTGCCTCTCAAAGTGCTCAGATTACAAGCATGAGCCATCACGCTGAGCCTATCAGATATCATTGAAGATATGAATAGGAATACTTTAAACATTATGCTTTTTGGAAACTTTAGTGTATAAAACAACAGCATAAAATTTCTTATGGGGGATGGCTTAAAGATTTAATAAGGTATCTGATGATAAAAATATAAAGAATAGGAACCAAATAAGTAAACCAATTAACTTTCCTTGAACATAAGACTTACAGAAATGGAATATATGAAGTTCTATTTTTTGTAGTCCATAATTCTTACAATTAATGGAGTAATCTGCAAGGAGGAAGCATTTTCATGAGAATATGTTAACAAGATCATCAGTGTTTAAAGGGAAAACCTGCAAATAATTTTAAAGGAGAAGTTACCAACTTTGATTTTCAAGTAAGTTATTTAGGTTATGAAGTTATGTTTTCCTTCACCTATAATGTAGGACTGTGAGGATTAAATGAAAAGATAAAACTCCCTAGTCTTGTCTATCTTCACAGCGGCATCATAAGAAATAGTGTCTGTCAAGGTGTGATGGTTCAGGTCTTTAATGCCAGCATTTTCAGAGGCTGAGGCAGGCATATCTCTTTGGCTCAGGAGTCTGAGACAAACCTTGGCAACATGGAGAAATCTTGTCCCTATAGAATAGACAAACAACTACTGAATGGGGTATTGCATCAGTGCAGTCCCATTCTTTCAAACTGAGGAGGGAGGATCACTTGTGGCCATGAGGGCTAGGCTGCAGTGAGTCTGTTTTCTCCGTTGCATTTTCACCTGGGTGATAAAGTGAGACCCTATTAAAACAAACAAACAAACGAAAAGATGAAGTGTCTATGATACTCTGATCCTGGTCATATTTAACCCAAATTATCTCCATGAGGCATTCTGTCATAATAATTTAAAGTCATGGGAAACAGAGGTATAATCCGTAAGATACGATACAATTTATCAACCTTGGAATAGGGACTGTGTTTCAGCAAGTTAGAGTAAACGGTGAAAAGCCTTTATATAACAAGAGCTAAAGCCCCATTCCTTAATATTCATAGGAAAATTATGCTTTTTAATGAATAATAGAATACATTTTATCATCTTTGGTCACTAGGATTGCCACGAGAAAATACCTGGACTTGGTGCTTTATAGCAAACATTTCCTGTAAAGCCAGAGCCTGAGAAGCCCTAGATGAAGTCATCAGCAAGTACATTGTTTGGGTGAAGGTCTACTTCCCAGATTTTAAACAGCCATCTTGCTGAGACTACACATTGTAGAAGGGGATTGGGAACTCTTGGGTTTCTTTAGGAGGGCACTAACAACATTTTTGAGGGTGCTGTCTTTCTGACCTGATCACTTGTAATCAAAGGCCCTGTTCCCCTTCCAGAGGGCATCCACTTGACATTTCTCTGTGTTGAGCTTAAAATATATTTTAGATGGTGGAGTGAGGATAGCAGTGATGATTGAACGAATTCCCTGGTTTGCTGTTTTTAGTGTTGTCATCAGGTATTAACGGCATGAAGATGATTTTTTAAAATGTTGACACTGAATCATCCAGCTTTAGATTATAAGGTTTGCGGACAATTGGGCAGTTTTAGTTTTCAGTGTTGCTAAATCATGAAAAGGGGACACAATGTTGAAGTTTGAGTTTGGAGAGCTGTAGCAATATATTGAATAAAACAAGAATTGAAAGGTAGACTAATACAATTTGTAAGATATCTCATGTGGATGTTCCATAGTTTTCCATTGAAACACAATTCTGTTGACTCTTTTTTTTTTATTACTATACTTTAAGTTCTAGGGTACGTGTGCATAACGTTTATATCATGTATAACACCCCAATGCAATCCCTCCCTCCTTCCTCCTCCCCCTGATAGGCCCCAGTGTGTGATGTTCCCCTTCCCGAGTCCAAGTGATCTCATTGTTCAGTTCCCACTTATGAGTGAGAACATGCGGTGTTTGGTTTTCTCTTCTTGTGATAGTTTGCTAAGAATGATGGTTTCCAGCTGCATCCATGTCCGTACAAAAGACGCAAACTCATCTTTTTTGATGGCTGCATAGTATTCCATGGTGTATATGTGCCACATTTTCTTAATCCAGTCTGTCACAGATGGACATTTGGGTTGATTCCAAGTCTTTGCTATTGTGAATAGTGCCACAATAAACATACGTGTGCATGTGTCTTGGTAGTAGAGTAATTTATAATCCTTTGGGTATATACTCAGTAGTGGGATGGCTGGGTCATATGGTACATCTAGTTCTAGATCCCTTGAGGAATCGCCATACTGTTTTCCATAATGGTTGAACTAGTTTACAATCCCACCAACAGTGTAAATGTTCCTATTTCTCCACATCCTCTCCAACATCTTTTGTTTCCTGACTTCTTAATGATTGCCATTCTAACTGGTGTGAGATGGTATCTCATTGTGGTTTTGATTTGCATTTCTCTGATGGCGAGTGATGATGAGCATTTTTTCATGTGTCTGTTGGCTGTATGGATGTCTTCTTTTGAGAAATGTCTGTTCATATCCTTTCCCCACTTTTTGATGGGGTTGTTTGTTTTTTTCTTGTATATTTGTTTGAGTTCTTTGTAGATTCAGGATATTAGCCTTTGTCAGATGAGTAGATTGCAAAAATTTTCTCCCATTCTGTAGGTTGCCTGTTCACTGTGATGGTAGTTTCTTTTGCTGTGCAAAAGCTCTTTAGTTTAATGAGATCCCATTTGTCAATTTGGCTTTTGCTGCCGTTGCTTTTGGTGTTTTAGACATGAAGTCCTTGCCCATGCCTATGTCCTGAATGGTACTACCTAGATTTTCTTCTAGGGTTTTTATGGTATTAGGTCTAACATTTAAGTCTCTAATCCATCTTGAATTAATCTTCGTATAAGGGGTAAGAAAGGATCCAGTTTCAGCTTTCTACTTATGGCTAGCCAATTTTCCCAGCACCATTTATTAAATAGTGAATTCTTTCCCCATTTCTTGTTTTTGTCAGGTTTGTCAAAGATCAGATGGCTGTAGATGTGTGGTATTATTTCTGAGGGCTCTGTTCTGTTCCATTGGTCTATTTCTCTGTTGTAGTACCAGTACCATGCTGTTTTGGTTACTGTAGCCTTGTAGTATAGTTTGAAGTCAGGTAGCGTGACGCCTCCAGCTTTGTCCTTTTGACCTAGGATTGTCTTGGCAATGCGGGCTCTTTTTTGGTTCCATATGAACTTTAAAGCAGTTTTTTCCAATTCTGTGAGGAAAGTCATTGGTAGCTTGATGGGGATGGCATTGAATCTATAAATCACCTTGGGCAGTATGGCCATTTTCACGATATTGATTCTTCCTATCCATGAGCATGGTATGTTCTTCCATTTGTTTGTGTCCTCTTTGATTTCACTGAGCAGTGGTTTGTAGTTCTCCTTGAAGAGGTCCTTACATCCCTTGTAAGCTGGATTCCTAGGTATTTTATTCTCTTTGAAGCAATTGTGAATGGAAGTTCATTCCTGATTTGGTCCCTGCTTGTCTGTTACTCGTGTATAAGAATGCTTGGGATTTTTGCACTTTAATTTTGTATCCTGAGACTTTGCTGAAGTTGCTTATCAGCTTAAGGAGATTTTGGGCTGAGACGATGGGGTTTTCTAAATATACAATCATGTCATCTGCAAACAGGGACAATTTGACTTCTTCTTTTCCTAACTGGATACCCTTGATTTCTTTCTCTTGTCTGATTGCTCTAGCCAGAACTTCCAACACTATGTTGAATAGGAGTGGTGAGAGAGGGCATTCCTGTCTTGTGCCAGTTTTCAAAGGGAATTTTTCCAGTTTTGGCCCATTCAGTATGATATTAGCTGTGGGTTTGTCGTAAATAGCTCTTATTATTTTGAGGTACGTTCCATCAATACCGAATTGATTGAGTGTTTTTAGCACAAAGGGCTGTTGAATTTTGTCCAAAGCCTTTTCTGCATCTCTTGAGATAATCATGTGGTTCTTGTCTTTGGTTCTGTTTTTATGCTGGATTACATTTATTGATTTGCGAATGTTGAACCAGCCTTGCATCCCAGGGATGAAGCCCACTTGATCATGGTGGATAAGCTTTTTGATGTGCTGCTGAATCCGGTTTGCCAGTATTTTATTGAGGATTTTTGCATCGATGTTCATCAGGGATATTGGTCTAAAATCTCTTTTTTTGTTGTCTCTGCCAGGCTTTGGTATCAGGATGATGTTGGCCTCATAAAATGAGTTAGGGAGGATTCCCTCTTTTTCTATTGATTGGAATAGTTTCAGAAGGACTGGCACCAGCTCCTCCTTGTACCTCTGGTAGAATTCAGCTGTGAATCCATCTGGTCCTGGACTTTTTTTGGTGGGTAGGCTATTAATTGTTGCCTCAATTTCAGAGCCTGTTATTGGTCTATTCAGGGATTCAACTTCTTCCTGGTTCAGTCTTGGGAGAGTGTAAGGGTCCAGGAAATTATCCATTTCTTCTAGATTTTCTAGTTGATTTGCGTAGAGGCATTTATGGTATTCTCTGATGGTTGTGTGTATTTCTGTGGGGTCGTTGATGATATCCCCTTTATCATTTTTTATTGCATCTATTTGATTCCTCTCTTTTCTTCTTTATTAGTCTTGCTAGCGGTCTGTCAATTTTGTTGATCTTTTCAAAAAACCAACTCCTGGATTCATTGATCTTTTGGAGGGTTTTTTGTGACTCTATCTCTTTCAGTTCTGCTCTGATCTTAGTTATTTCTTGCCTTCTGCGAGCTTTTGAGTGTGTTTGCTCTTGCCTCTCTAGTTCTTTTAATTGTGATGTTAAAGTGTCAATTTTAGATCTTTCCTGCTTTCTCTTGTGGGCATTTAGTGCTATAAATTTCCCTCTACACACTGCTTTAAATGTATCCCAGAGATTCTGGTATGTTGTATTTTTGTTCTCATTGGTTTCAAAGAACATCTTTATTTCTGCTTTCATTTCGTTATGTACCCAGTAGTCATTCAGGAGCAGTTGTTCAGTTTCCATGTAGTTGAGCGGTTTTGATTAAGTTTCTTAGTCCTGAGTTCTCGTTTGATTGCACTGTGGTCTGAGAGACAGTTTGTTATAATTTCTGTTTTGTACTTGCTGAGGAGTGCTTTACTTCCAATTATGTGGTCAATTTTGGAATAAGTGTGATGTGGTGCTGAGAAGAATGTATATTCTGTTGAGTTGGGGTGGAGAGTTCTATAGATGTCTATTAGGTCCACTTGGTGAAGAGATGAGTTCAATTCCTGGCTATCCTTGTTAACTTTCTGTCTCGTTGATCTGTCTAATGTTGACAGTGGAATGTTAAAGTCTCCCATTATTATTGTATGGGAGTCTAAGTCTCTTTGTAGGTCTCTAAGGACTTGCTTTATGAATCTGGGTGCTCCTGTATTGGGTGCATATATATTTAGGAGAGTTAGCTCTTCCTGTTGAATTGATCCCTTTACCATTATGTAATGGCCTTCTTTGTCTCTTTTGATCTTTGATGCTTTGAAGTCTGTTTTATCAGAGACTAGGATTGCAACCCCTGCTTTTTTTTGTTCTCCATTTGCTTGGTAGATCTTCCTCCATCCCTTTATTTTGAGCCTATGTATGTCTCTGCATGTGAGATGGGTCTCCTGAATACAGCAGACTGATGGGTCTTGACTCTTTATCCAGTTTGCCAGTCTGTGTCTTTTAATTGGAGCATTTAGTCCATTTACATTTAAGGTTAATATTGTTATGTGGGAACTTGATCCTGTCATTATGATATTAACTGGTTATTTTGCTCATTAGTTGATGCAGTTTCTTCCTAGCCTCAATGGTCTTTACATTTTGGCATGTTTTTGCAATGGCTGGTACCGGTTGTTCCTTTCCATGTTTAGGTCTTCCTTCAGGGTCTCTTGTAAGGCAGGCCTGTTGGTGACAAAATCTCTAAGCATTTGCTTATCTGTAAAGGATTTTATTTCTCCTTCACTGATGAAACTTAGTTTGGCTGGATATGAAATTCTGGGTTGAAAATTCTTTTCTTTAAGAACGTTGAATATTGGCCCCCACTCTCTTCTGGCTTGTAGAGTTTCTGCCGAGAGATCTGCTGTTAGTTGATGGGCTTCCCTTTGTGGGTAACCCGACCTTTCTCTCTGGCTGCCCTGAAGATTTTTTCCTTCATTTCAACTTTGGTGAATCTGGCAATTATGTGTCTTGGAGTTGCACTTCTGGAGGAGTATCTTGTGGCGTTCTCTGTATTTCCTGAATTTGAATGTTGGCCTGCCCTCCTAGGTTGGGGAAGTTCTCCTGGATGATATCCTGAAGAGTGCTTTCCACTTGGTTCCATTTTCCCCCTCACTTTCAGGCACCCCAGTCAGACGTAGATTTGGTCTTTTTACATAATCCCATACTTCTTGCAGGCTTTGTTCATTTCTTTTTCTTCTTTTTTCTTTTGGTTTCCCTTCTCGCTTCATTTCATTCATTTGGTCCTCAATCGCTGATACTCTTTCTTCCTGATCGAGTCGGTTACTGAAGCTTGTGCATTTGTCACGTATTTCTCGTGTCATGGTTTTCATCTCTGTCATTTCGTTTATGATCTTCTCTGCATTAATTAGTCTAGCTGTCAATTCTTCCACTCTTTTTTCAAGATTTTTAGTTTCTTTGCGCTGGGTACGTAATTCCTCCTTTAGCTCTGAGAAGTTTGATGGGCTGAAGCCTTCTTCTCTCATCTCGTCAAAGTCATTCTCTGACCAGCTTTGATCCATTGCTGGCGATGGGCTGTGCTCCTTTGCAGGGGGAGATGCGCTCTTATTTTTTGAATTTCCAGCTTTTCTGCCCTGCTTGTTCCCCATCTTTGTGGTTTTATCTGTCTCTGGTCTTTGATGACGGTGACGTACTGATGGGGTTTTGGTGTAGGTGTCCTTCCTGTTTGATAGTTTTCTGTCTGACAGAAGGACTGTCTGTTGGTCTGTTGGAGATTGCTTGAGGTCCACTCCAGACCCTGTTTGCCTGGGTACCAGCAGCAGAGGTTGCCGAAGATAGAATATTGCTGAACATCGAGGGTACCTGTCTGATTCTTCCTTTGGAAGTTTCCTCTCAGGGATGACTCCACCCTGTGAGGTGTGGGGTGTCAGACTGCCCCTAGTGGGGGATGTCTCCCAGCTAGGCTACTCAGGTGTTAGGGACCCACCTGAGCAGGCAGTCTGTCCGTTCTCGGATCTCAACCTCCACGTTGGGAGATCCACGGCTCTCCCCAAAGCTGTCAGACAGAGTCATTCGCCTCTGCACCGGCCCCCGCTGCTTTCCCTATTGGACCTCAGCTGTGGGCTGTCCCCAGAGGTGGAGTCTACAGAGACAGGCAGGTTTCCTTGAGCTGCTGTGAGCTCCACCCAGTTCGAGCTTCCCAGCAGCTTTGTTTACCTACTTAAGCCTCAGCAATGGTGGGCGCCCCTCCCCCAGCCTCACTGCTACCTTGCGGATAGATCGCCGCAGACTGCTGTGTTAGCAGTGAGGGAGGCTCCGTGGGAGTGGGACCCTCCCGGCCAGGTGTGGGATATATTCTCCTGGTGTGCCTGTTTCCTTAAAGTGCAGTATTGGGGTGGGAGTTACCCGATTTTCCAGTTGTTATGTGTCTCAGTTCCCCTGGCTAGGAAAACGGATTTCCTTCCCCCTTGGGCTTCCAGGTGAGGCGATGCCTCGCCCTGCTTCAGCTCACGCTGGTCAGGCTGCAGCAGCTGACTAGCACCGATTGTCCGGCACTCCCTAGAGAGATGACCCCAGTACCTCAGTTGAAAATGCAGAAATCACCGGTCTTCTGTGTCACTCGCGCTGGGAGTTGGAGACTGGAGCTGTTCCTATTCGGCCATCTTGCTCCGCTCCCCCTCTGTTGACTCTTACAGTTACTTCACTTGTCTCTTATTCACAAAATAAGTCTGGTCTTAGTTTTGTCATTATTTATCTAAATGCAGTAAGAGTGGTCGTTGACCGCAAAGGGCTTTATTTATTTATTTCTTCATGTATTCATTATTCCTTTTTAAATTAGAAAGGGTGTCTGACTCATTGCAGCCTCAACCTCCTGGGCTCAAGCGGTCCTCCCATCTCAGCCACTGGAGTAACTGAGACTAGTCTCAGATTATGTTTTTTGAAGCCTCAGGACTAGAAGCCAAGCCAGGAACTTGCCACCAGACTTCACTGTCAGAATCTGTAGATTTGGTTGAATTCCACTCCTCTCAAAGCCTTCAAATATCATGAGGTTCCAGAGCTTGCCTAGAAGTGACCTTTCTCATCTTGTAGGTTACGAACTCTGTAACCAATTACCAGGCTGGTTTTTCCAAGAGGCTTTATAAGTAGTGTCCCCATGGTCAACTTCAGTTCTTAATGCCACCTGGTTATATCAGATTCTATGGAAATAATTCTTAAACATATTTGCTATTTCAAACAAAGCTTGGTAATAAAACCACTTTCCAGTTATGTTCTATTCAAAGTAGAATACATTTTTACTAAACAGCAGAAATGCCTCTATTGCCATAAAATGTATATAAAATTTTATACGTCCAGTGAGTGTATCGTTGCTCAATTAGTACATTACAAAATTCACGAAGTATACAAATGTATTATCTCTCTCTCTCTCTCTCTTTTTTTTTTTTTTCCTGACAGAATCTCCATCTGTCACCCAGTCTGCACTGAAGTATTGCGATCTGAGCTCACTGCAACCTCTGCCACCTGGGATCAAGAAACTGTACCGCCTTAGCCTCCTGTGTAGTTGGGATTGCAGGTGTGCACCACCATTCCTGGCTGACTTTTGTATTTCTGGTAGAGATGGGATTTCATCATATTTGCCATGCTGATCTCGTCTCCTGACCTCAGATGATCCACCTGCCTTGGCTTCCCAAAGTGCAGGGATTACAGACATAAACCACCATGTCTGGCCTGCAAATGTATTCTTGTACTTAATAATAACAAAAACTCGTAATATGTGACTGTGTGCAATAAAGCATTTTAAACTAATCTCATTTACTAAACATTTGCATGAGTCATGTGAACTTATATGTCTATTTCTAGGATTTTTAGGAGTATGTAATTCACAATAGTGCTCATTTATCTCTAAGCCAATTTGGATAGCACCCTTTTAGGTTATATTGAAAATTAACTTGGTAATAACATCCAGAGGTAGAAATATATCACACACACTTAATCTATATGCTAAACATATAGATAAAGGCAAGCAGATTTTATAGCCCTCAGAAAATTTACTCATGAATAAGGCAATAGAGTAATATAAAACTCACAGGTTTATATCCATTTTATATTTTATCTAAATTGTGCTTCTGGCAGATGAGACAAGGTTACCAATTCTATAGGAGGTCTAATACCTAGCTGGAATTACAGGTGTGCACCACTATGCCCAGCTAATTTTTTGTATTCTTAGTAGAGATGTGGTTTCACCATGTTGTTCAGGCTGGTCTTGAACTCCCAACTGCAAGTGATCCACCCACCTCAACCTCCCAAAATACAGGGATTAGAGGCATGAGCCACCACACCTGGCCCTAATAACCTGTTTTAGACCTCAGTGGATTTTTATTCTGTTTGATCTGTTTTGCTGGTGAGAGTCTCTTGAATTTTTCACTTCAGCCAATGTTTTCTTAGTTCCAGGATTTTATAATTTTTAAATTATTTCTTTTTAAAAATTTTCTCTCAGAAGTTTGTTGGTTTCTTTTCTGTGTCATTTTAGAGATCTGAGTTTCCTGAAAACCGCTATTTTGAATTCTTGATTAGAGAACTCACTGATAGCCATCTCATTAGTTAGCACTGGTCAGTGGTTTAGTGCTTTGTCCATTTGGGAAGATTATGATTCCTTGTTTGGTGTTATTTCTAGTGGTTATATATCTATATCTTTTTATCGAAGGACTAGTTATTTAGTTCATTCTTTTCTCTGTATTATTTTGTGTTTTATTGAGTATGTTTGCCTTGAGGTTTTTTTATGACACACCTATTGTAGAGGTTTTGCTTGCTTGTTTTTGCCTAGGTCAGTTCCTCTTTTTTGACAGTAGTTGGTTCCTTAAGCCCAGGTTTGCCTTAGCTCTAGCAAGTTTAGAATCACTGCCAGTCCCCTATCAGAGAGATCCTAGAGGGGATATGCTAACAGTGAGGGGAGGCTGGCTATGAGTTTGTGCTTAGGGAAATTATGAACTATACCTCCTACCTCATGATACTGCTGCAGAGACACTCTGGTTTGGTGTATCCTGTGACTGAGATATCAAAGCTGGATGTAATAGTCCTGCCTTTATGCTTTGTCCCTGGTTGTCCTCAGGAATTTTTCTTCTTTCAGGCATCCACAAGGCTTCCTGTGGGTTAAGACAGGAACAGGTTTCCTGCCAGGAAATCAAAAGTGGCTTGTGTTGTCCACCTGAACTTTATTTAATCCAGTGTAGTAACCATGAAACAGAGGATTTTTTTTTTTTTTCACACTTGGTTGCCAGCAGACTAGGGGAACAATGTCATGAATATAAAAGCCAAACTTTCCTACCATCAGCCTGGTTTCTTCACTTCTCTGTCACCGAGGGAGGTGACTCATCCTCATATTTGAGTTCTGAGGTATTGCTGGTGATAACCTCTGCACTGTATATTGGTTTTTGGTTTCCTGTATGTGTTCTTGGAGGGAGGGGGAGTTAGGGTTGGGGGAGAAAGATGCCGACTTCCTTTACTATGTCAGTTTTCTTTTTTTTTTTTTGTGGGAGTACTCTTCTCTAGTTTGCACTTTTTCTACTTGCGTGTAAATTTGTGTTATAATTTTACATTTCTTCTTCATCTATGTGTTTGCAACTATATATTTCTCAGTATTGGTTTTGCTACATTCCAGAAGTTTCAGTATGTTTTAATTTTTCATTTATGTGCAAGGATTCCTTAATTCCTTGCAGATTCTTCAGTTAGCCATAGGTTGTTGAAGAGTGTATTGTTTAGTTTCCAAATATACATTTTTCAGTTTTTAGAAAATGGGGCCCAGGTGGGCACAGTGGCTCACATGTGTAATCCCAGCACTTTGGGAGTCTGAGGGGGATGGATCACCTGAGGTCAGGAATTCAAGAACAGACTGATCAATATGGTGAAACCCCATCTCTACTAAAATTACAAAAATTAGACACATGTGGTGACGTGCACCTGCAGTCTCAGCTGCTTGGGAGACTGAGGCAGTAGAATCACTTGAACATGGGAGGCAGAGTTTGCAGTGAGCCGAGATTGTGCCACAGCAGTCCAGCCTGGGTGACATAGCAAAACCCCATCTCAAAAAAAGAGGGGGGCAGTCTCTAGTTTTATTCCATTGTGGTTGGAAAAAGCATTATGTGTGATTTCAATAATCTTAAACATGAGACTTGCTTTGTGGTCTACCATAAAGACTATTCTGGACCCATAAACCCGTTAGAAGAATGTTTAATATGTTTGTGGAGTGTAGTGTTTTGTATATGTCCAATAGCTTTCTTTGGTTTATAATGCTGTTCAAGACATTTGTTTTCTTATTGAACTTCTGTTTGGTTGTTTTATCCATTGTTGAAAGCGGGATATTGATCTCCCCAACTATTAATGCAGAACTGTCTACCTCTTCACATCTGTTTGTTTTTGTTTCATATATCCTGAGGATATTTTATTAGGTAAATATGTAAGTATAATGTCTTTCTGATGAATTAAACATTCTTGATATTTGCATAGTTCCTCTAGCTCTATTTTGGTTACTGTTTGAATTAATTTTTCCTCTCTTTTAAAATATTTAAAAAGTTGTTCTGTCAATCTTTGACTTTCAACTGGAGTTTAATTTATCTGCATTTAAGGTAATTACTGATAAGAAAGAATTTCTTTTGCTATTTTGTCCTTTTTTCCTACAAGTTTGTTGTTGTCATTGTTATTCTTCAATTCCTCCAAAACCTGCTCATTTTTGCATTTTATTGTTTTTCTAGGGTACCATTTTGACTGTTTCATTTCCCTTTAGTATATTTTAACAGTTATTTTCTTAATGGTCATTAAGGGTATTATAACTAATACCTTAAATTTATAATAATATAGTGTGCATTATAACAACTGAGTGTTTACATTGTATAAAAATTATTTTCCCATACTGCTGTCGCTCCATTCCTATGCTTTTTTTTGGTCAAAAATTGCTTCTTACACAATATGTACTAATACCACAGATGTATAATTCTTGTTTTATTACATATGTCATTTCTTTATTTTATTATTTTATTTTATTTTACTTTACTGAGACATAGCTTCAGTTATGCAGGCTAAACGTGGTTCACTACAGCCTCGAGCTCCTGGCCTCAAGGGATCTTCCTACCACCACCCCCCTTGTAGCTGGGGCCGGAGGTACATGCCACCATACTTGGCTAATTTTGTTTATTTTCTGTAGAGACAGGGTCATACTTTGTTGCCCTGGCTGGTCATAAACTCCTGGGCTCAACCAATCCTCCCACCTTGGTTGGGATTACAGATGTGAAATACTGTGCCTTACTTACCACTTGTCATTTAAATCTAGTAGAAAAATAAAGTCACAGAAACCCCAAATACAATAATACTGGCTTTTCTATTTCCTGGTGTAATTACTTTGTTGATGTTATTTATTTATTTATTTGCACATGGGTTACTGTGTATTGTTCTTTCATTCCTTACTTCCTTTATCATATTTTGTAAGGCTGATCTAGTAGTGATGTACTCCCTTTAATTCTGTTTGCTTGGAAATATGTTATTTACTCATAAATTTGAAGTTTGGTTTTTGCCAGATATTGAGTTTATGACTGATTTATGTTTTCTTTCAGCACTCTAAATATGTCACCCCACTGACTTCTTTCCTCCATAAATTTTAATGAGAAATTGGCTATTAATGTCATTGAGGATAACTTGCACGTGATCAGTTACTTCTGTCTTGCTTCTTTTAAAGTTCTCTATTTGTCTTTTGTCAGTTTCAGTGTATGTGTTTCAGTGTAGATATCTTTGAGATCATTCTTCTTTGAGTATTTTTTTCTTTTGAGATTCTTGAATAAATAAATTTGTATCTATCAGCACATTTGGGAAGTTTCAGCCATTGTTGCTTCAAATATCCTTTTTATCTCTCTCTCTCCTTTTCCTATGGGGTTCCCATTATGAATATGTTGATATAGTTGATGTTGTTCCATGGCTACCTTAGTTTTATTCATTTTTTCTTGTTTTTCTCTTCTTGTACCTTCCTGAGCTTGAGTATCAAACAATCCATCTTCAGGTTCCTTGATTATCCTTCCTGCATGCTCATGCCTACTCTTCATGCATATTACAGGTTATTAATTTCATTTTTTTAAATGCATGCAATTAATACAGATTATTAATTTCATTTAAAAAAATAATTTGTAGGCCTTTACTGGTATTTTTCATTTGTGAAACACTGTTGTCCTGGCTTCTCTTAGGATTTGAGAATAATTAAAGTCAAGTAAATTGAAATATTTGCCTAGTATATACCATGCCTGGGATTCCTGAAGTACAGTTTCTGTTCATTATTTTCCCATTGAGTTTGCCATTTTTTTTCTCCCTTTGAATGCCTTGTATTTCATTGTTCAACACTGGATATCATTCAGCATATCCAGAAAACAGATTCCTGCCCTCCATAATTGTTTAGTTTTGGGGGTCATTTCATTTACTTGTTTTGCAACCCTCTAAAGCTATTTTTGTACTCTGTATTCTTTGTCATGTATGGACACTTAACCTGTGTTCTGTCCTCTATTTGCCACCTACTGTTTTTGACACATTTTTAGAAAACACTCCAAGCAAAGAAAAGGAAAAGGAGAAAAGAAAGAAAAGAAAAACTGCCCAGACTTTGCAGATTGACTCTTTCAGAAACTCCAGTGTTTAGCCCAAAGTCAAGGAAAAGTGAAAGCTTCAGGAGCTTCTCTGTGCATACATCCAATACTGGACATATTTATAGCCTTCTAAATATACCAGTAGGAGGCTGGGGATGGTGGTTCATACCTGTAATCCCAGCAATTTGGGAGGCTGAAGTGAACAAGTCGCTTGAGCCCAGAAGTTCGAGACCAGTTTTGGCAATATGGCGAGATCTCGTCTCTATAAAAAAATACAAAAATAAGCTGTGTGTGGTGACCCATGCCTGCATTGTGGGAGGCTAAGGTGGCAGGATCATGGAATCCAGAGAGGTTGAGCTCTTGAGGAAACTGAGGTGGGATCACTTGAGCCCAGGGAGGTTGAAACTGCAGTGAGCCACGATCATGCCACATGACTCCAACCTGGGCCACAGGGCAAGACTGTCTATTTAAAAACAAAAGCAAAGCAAACAACAACAAACTGTGAGAGTTTTTCAAAGCTGATTTTCCACAGCTTCCCCAGCCTCTACCTTCCAGGCATGTTCTTTGTGTGCTGCTTGACCTGACTGCCAGGTGGCTCACTAGTATACTTCCCTTCCACAAATGCCTCTTGGGAGTCGACTTCTGACACCAAGAAAGCTATGAGGTAGGCTAAAGACTCTGAGCTAATAATCTTCAAGAGAACTTCAGAGAGTTCAAATCATAAAGCCACTGTTATTATTACTATTAATATTATCATTATTTGAGACAGAGTCTCGCTCTGTTGCACAGGCTGGAGTGCGGCGAGAGGATCTCGGTTCAACGCAACGTCCACCTCACAGATTCAAGTGATTTTCCTGCCTCAGCCTCCTGAGTAGCGAGACTATGTGCTTCTTCTGCCAGGCCCAGCTAATTATTGTATTTTTAGTAGAGACAGGGTTTCACCGTGACAACCACAATTATTTGAGATAAGCTCTGTATTTTTCCCACATGCATCAAAAGCTGCACCTAGAACTTAATTTTCTTCACTGTTGCCATGAAGCCATGGAGTGGGTGATGATGGACAGTTAAAATACCACATACTGGCTGGGCGTGGTGGCTTACGCCGGTAATCCCCACACTTTGGGAGGCCGAGGCAGGTGGATCCTGAGTTAAGGAGACCGAGATCATCCTGGCTAACGCAGTGAAACCCCATCTCGACTAAAAATACAAAAAATTGGCCAGACATGGTGGCACACACCTGTAGTCCAGTTATTTGGGAGGCTGAGGCAGGAGAATAACTGGAAACCAGGAGGCAGAGGTTGCAGTAAGCAGAGATCGTGCCAGTGCACTCCAGCATGGGTGACAGAGGGAGAGTCTGTCTCAGAAAAAAAGAAAGAAGGAAAAGAAGAAAAAAAGACATACTGTCTTGCCCAAACTCAGGGGTAAGGTCTTCCTTAACCACTCTCCTGAGTTATGTTATTAGACTCCAGAGCTCCAAGAGTCAAGTCTGAGGTTTCTTTCTCTGCCTTATACCCCTTTTAACTTTTAACCCAATTAAATGTAATGACAGCATAAAATATACACTTGCTTAAGTTTACCTTGCTTTTTAATGTTAAGGCGGCATTCAGCCTGTTTAGTAAGATTTCATCCAAGGCTGCTTCCATCATTACTATGAGAGCCATTCTCTCTTTCATGTAATAACAAATAGTTGGCTGGTCGCAGTGGCTCATGCCTGTAATCCCAGCCCTTTGGGAGGCCGAGGTGGGTGGATCGCAAGGGCGAGGGCCATCCTGGCTAACAGGGTGAAACCCTGTGTCTACTAAAAATACAAAAACTTAGCTGGGCATGGTGGCACATGCCTGCAACCCCAGCTACTTGGGAGGCTGAGGCAAGAGAATCACTTGAACCCGGGAAGCTTGGAGGCAGAGGCTGCAGTGAACCTAGATCACGCCATTGCATTCCAGCCAGGACATTGAGAGTGAAACTCCTTCTCAAAAAAAAAGAGAGAGAGAGAAAGAAAAAAAAGTAATGATACAAGGAGACAATAAATAATAAATAAATAGGTATTTTAAGAAGCCGTGAAATCTAAAGCAAAGGTAAAGATGGTTGTAGGTAGGAGCAGAAAAGATTACACAAATCCACATAAGCTTAATTTTCAGTGGTGATTTCTCATCAGAAAAAAAAAAAAAACATAAAAGGAAGTATGAATAAGAAAATTGTCTACATTGTTTTAGTAGAAAAAAGTAGAAGGAAAAACAAAAACAACAAAATAATGAGAATTATATAATAGTAAGCTTTAGTGTTCTTCATCATTTCTCATGGGGATCGTTTCCCCAAGAAATAATGGAAGCAAAATAGTCAAAATGGAAGGACACATAGGCCTATATTACTGTCTATGTGTATCAAGCCAAGTTTAACTTTCATTCGTTCTTTTGGAAATTTTATTTTCAATTAACAATTGTAAATATTTATGGGACACAAAGTGATTTTATAATACATGTATACACTGCCAAATAATTAAATTGGGCTAATTAACATATACATCACGTCACACACTTATCATTTCTTGGTGGTGACAATATTTAAATTCTACTTTTCCAACATTTTTTTTTTCAGAAGGAGTTTCACTCTTGATGCCCAGGCTGGAGTGCAGTGGTGCAATCTTGGCTCATTGCAACCTCCACTGTCTGGGTTCAAGTGATTCTTCTGCCTCAGCTTCCTGAGTAGCTGTGACTATAGGTGTGTGCCTCCAAACCTAGCTAGTTCTTTGTATTTTCTGTAGAGACAGTGCTTCATCATGTTGGTCAGGCTGGTCTTGAACTGCTGACGCCTAGTGATCTGCCTGCCATGGCTGCCCAAAGTCTTGGGATTACAGGCATGAGGCACCATGTCTGCCTTTTTCAACAATTTTGATGTGTACATTTTTTAACTGTGATCACCATTCTGTGCAACAGATCACCAGAACTTCTTCCTTCCTCACAGAAATTTTTTACCCTTTGACAAATGTTGTCCCTTTCCCTATGTATTCCTATCACTACCCCACATTCCAATCTCTCCCTACTTTCTGTGTATTTGTATAAAGAGTCAGGATCTTGCTGTGTTGCCCAGGCTGGAGGGCAGTGGCACAACTATGGCTCACTGTGGTCTCAAACACCTGAACTCAAGTGATCCAACCACCTCATCCTCCCAAAGTACTGGAGATACAGGCATGAGTCACCACACCCAGCATATTCACTATTTTTATGAGTTCAACTTTTTTAGATTTTACATATAATTGTGACCATGCTATATTTGTTTTTCTGTGCCTGTCTTATTTCACTGAGCATAATATTTTCCAACTCCATTCATTTTATCATAAATAAATAACAGAATGTTCTCCCTTTTTTTAAAGGCTGTATAGTATATTCCATTGTGTATATGTGACACACTTTATCTGTTGATCTGTTGAGCACTTTGGTTGTTTCCTTGTCGTGGCTATTGTGAATAATGCTGACATGAATATAGGTCTGCAAACATCTCTCTGAAATACTAATTTGTATCATTTGAGTACATATTCAGAAGTAGAGTAGCTGGACCATGTGGTAATTCTATTTTTAATGTCATTTTATTTTTGAAACCTCAGTTCTGTCACCCAGAAGCGCAGGCTACAAAAGCACAAGAAAAACAGCAATTGGATTGCATCACATCAGACTAAAAAGTTTCTACACAGCAAAGGAAACAATTAGCAGAGAGGGTGAAGAGACAACCCCCACACTGGGAGAAAGTGTCTGCAAATCATATATATGATAAAGGGTGAATAACAAATACATACAAGAAACTCACACCACTTAACAACAACGACACTCAAACCTATTAAAAATGGGCAAAGGACCTGAATTTATGTTTCTCAAAAAAAGACATAAAAATGGCCAACAAGTCTATGTTTACCTATGTTTAATTTTATTTATTTATTTATTTATTTATTTAATTTATTTTGAGATGGAGTCTCACTCTGTCACCCAGGCTGGAGTGCAGTGGTGCGATCTCACCTCACCTCAAACTCTGCCTCCCAGGTTCTAGCAATTTTCCTGTCTCAGCCTGCTAGGAAGCTGGAACTACAGGCGCGTGCCAACGTGCCCGGCTAATTTTTATTGTAGCTTTAGTAGAGATGGGGTTTCATCATATCAGTGAGGATGGTCTCCATCTCCCGACCTCGTGATCCACCCATCTCAGCCTCCCAAAATGCTGGGATTACAGGCATGAGCCACTGTGCCCGGCTGTACTCACTTTTTTTTTTTTTTTTTTGGAGATAGAGTCTCATTTTGTCACCCAGGCTGGAGTACAGTGGTGTGATCTCAGCTCACTGAAACCTCCACCCCCTAGGTTCAAGCAATTCTCTTGCCTCAGCCTCCCTAGTAGCTGGAATTACAGTTGTGCACTACTATGCCTGGGCAATTTTTGAACAACTGTATATTTAAGGATGCTTGCACCACCAATCATCAGGGAAATGCAAATTAAAACCAACAAGGCACCCTCTTCTCAAAACTGTCAGAACAGTTATTACCATAAAGATGAAAGATGACTAGTGCTATTGAGAATGTAGAGCAAAGAGAATCCTTGTGCACTGTTGGTAGGAATGTAAATTAGTATTTTAAATTATTAACATGATTATTTTTAATTGAAAAATTTTTGTACTTTAAGATTCATTAATATGAGTTGCTTTCTGTTAGTCAAAGTTCAATGAGAAATACCTTAGTTATCCTAAATTAACATAAATAGGAGCAGACTCATAAGACTGGTCTTTCAGGTTCTCCTTAAGTACAGAATAAAACCTGTGGTAAACACTCTTTCTGAAGGAAAAATGTTCACTGATAATGTATATGCTACAAATACTTATTAAAGGCATAATTTCCAAAAATGTAGTAGGTGAAAAATGCATTATGGTTATTTTTCCTGCTCAGTTTTTGGATCCAGATGGATTTTTTATTTTGTTTTATTTAATGAATTATATAATTATAGTTAAGAAAACAAAAATTACTACCGCACATTCACAGGAGAAAAGTGAATTTTATTAGAAACCACTTCTAAGATTTTTCTGTGTATAACTTATTTTAGTTTAAGAGCCTCTAAATAAAGTCACATTCAGCATCTTTACTCATTGTTCTGTGAAAGTGTGTATGTATATTTTATGAATATGACATACTTTTGATTGAAAAATATTCAGCCCTACTCCAGGGGTGGTAGTAATTCCTCAGCTGCTTATTTTTATTCTTTTGAGTTTTCTCTAGATGTTTACATAATATTACAGTGCCTCTGGTTGATTTTCAGTATGTCCTGGCAACACTTTACCTGACCACCTGGGGTGCAAATACTGACAGAAGAGGAGCATAAAGCCAATGGCCAATAGGTAGGTTATGATGAGCTGCATGACAACTAACGAGTCACAACAATTCAGCAAAGATTTCCCTCCAATGAACCTAGATACCAATATCATTATCACATTTTCTAAAAACTGAAAGCTGTAGTGTAGGAATCTATGGCCCCACCTCTGTCTCCTGTCAATTATTTTCTCATCCGACAACTGCAGTTTCACTGCTGACCAGCAGGAGAAGTTGATTGCAGCATAGAGTAGTGTGATCAAGATAAGCATCAGTACTGTACCCACCACATTGGAACTATTTTCTGTGTTGTTAGGAAGATGAGCTCCACTTTTCCAAAACTCCAGCCACGGTGCCAACAATGGTACACAATATATGATTAAGAAAAAGGGTAGGCTCTTCAGTTGCAGAGATGCAGCAAAAAATGCCAGAGTCACTACACGTGAGATAACCTCCAGAAAACGCCATATCATAACATAGATGAATTCTATCGGCTGTAGCTTAATGGTAGTATCATCATTGCTGATCTGGATGGCCAGTATATTGCAGTGAATGGCCCCGTAAGTAACTGATAACAGGGAACATGTCATCAGGAATGCTATTAAAGACAAACATGAAAATGTTAGAGAATATTTTTCATGAGTAATGACCACTTTCTCTTCTAAAGTTGCCATTTTAAGATATATTCTTCCTCACCCACCTCCTTTAGAAAATCATTTACTTATAAAAAGAAAGATTTGTTAATCTTCCATTTTCAGGGATACAGTAAGTGTATGCATGCAAAATATATATTACACCTGGGAAAAACAAATAATAAGCAGATACATACACACCTACATTTAGACATGTATATACACATTCCCTCAAAGAGAAGACTGGCACAGATGAAATGGGAGTGAGACATTCAGATCTGATGTTATAAGGTGTGACAGCACATAGAAAGCAGTCTCAATTTTTAAAAAGTACCTGAATTAGACATTGGAAAGACAGTTTCATTCTTTATAGAAAGTTAGGAGTGTCAAGTAGGAAGTTAGCCTGTGAAATAGAGACTAATGTAATATAAATTGTGTTTTAGATTATGGTCATAACAGAAAAGAAAAAATAGGCTGTGGAGTTAAAGTAAATCCTGGACGTGGAGCTGACAGATTCTGCTGAGTGACTAAATACAAGGTAATAGAGAAGCAGAAAAAAATAAAAATTTACAGAAATTAACAAGTGTGTGTGTGCATGTGTGTGTTTGTGTGTATCCATGCAATTTTATGAGAAAATTTTTCATAAGCAAAATTAATTTCAACATTTTTCTCTTAATAATTACACAAATAAGCACACAAAAGAAAACCAAAATTGTGAAGTAGATGAATAATCGGTTTAAACAATTTTGTACTACATTAAGTTGAAAGAGTAAAAACTCATTTTACATATTCATGCAGGTTAAAAAAATATACTCTTTGGCTGGACGTGGTGGCGCACACCTGTGAGCACTTTGGGAGGCTGAGGTGGATGTATCACGAGGTCGGGAGATCAAGACCATTCTGGCTAATATGGTGAAACCCCACCTCTCCTGAAAATACAAAAAATGAGCCAGGCATACACCCAGCTACTTGAGAGGCTGAGGCAGGACAATTACTTGAACCTGGGAGGTGGAGGTTGCAGTGAACCAAGACAGCGCCACTGGACTCCAGCCTGGGTGACAGAGTGAGACTCGATCTCAAAAAACAAACACAAACAAAAAAAAAAAAACACTCTTCATACACGATGAACTTAAGCCAGAAAACAAGAAGGGGCCGGATAGCAAAATAGTCATTCCTCATCTAAATTTATTATTCACTTTCGGACACTATTTAGAAAATAAGTATTAACACTCCATTTATTCCTTACGGAATACTCAAAGTGAAACTCTAAAACAATAGCATTCTTAACTGCGTTTATGAGAAATGAGACTGAATATAATAAATGACCTAAAAATTAAATTTTAGAAAGTGGCCGGGCGCGGTGGCTCAAGCCTGTAATCCCAGCACTTTGGGAGGCCGAGACGGGCGGATCACGAGGTCAGGAGATCGAGTCCATCCTGGCTACACGGTGAAACCCCGTCTCTACTAAAAAATACAAAAAACTAGCCGGGCGAGGTGGCGGGCGCTTGTAGTCCCAGCTACGTGGGAGGCTGAGGCAGGAGAATGGCGTGAACCCAGGAGGCGGAGCTTGCCGTGAGCTGAGATCCGGCCACTGCACTCCAGCCTGGGCGACAGAGCGAGACTCCGTCTCAAAAAAAAAAAAAAAAAAAAAAAAAAAAAAAAGAAAGTAAAATTTGGCCAGGTGTGGTGACTCATACCTGTAACCCTTGACCTTTAGGAGGCTGAGATGAATGGATCACTAGAGCTCAGGAGTTCAAGACCAACCTGGGCAACATGGTGAAAACCTGTCTCTACAAAACATACACACATACACACACACAAATTTAACCAGGCATGGTGGCACATGCCGGTAGTCCCAGCTATTCAGGAGGCGGTGGTGGGAGGATTATTTGAACCCAGGAAACATGACTTTCACTTGGGACTTTTGTTTGTCTGTCCCCTTACCCCAGCACTTTGGGAGGATGATATCAAGGGGCAAACTTCTAGACCCATCCCGGCAACAGATGGGAAACTGTGCAGACAGCCCGATGGAGTCAAGTTCCAGTCAATATTCCTACTGGTTGACTACAGTGGCCTCAGGTCCTGAATAAACCTCAGAGGGAAGACCATGGTAGCTGCAGGCCTTGAGTGCCTCCAGTGCGCTACTGTGGGCTACAGGTGCAACCTGGCACTGAGTCAGCTTTGGTGGTCAAATTACTTCAGCCATCAAAGTATAGGCATTCAGATTCCCCCTATTTCTACCACGGCTGAAGCTCTCATAGACTTAAAGACCTTAATTTCCTTCTTTTTCTTGCCTTGAATCTCTGGGCAGGCTTACTGTAGAAGGAAGCTTCCAAACCAAGCCCAACCATGAACACCAAACCAGGCACCATATCATTGTGCAGACACCAATGCATAGTCACAAAGATCAAGATCAATGATGAGAACCTCATGGCACCAAGTGGACAAAATAAGGTGCCAGTTGTGAGTGACCCAAAAGAGATGGGCATGGACACATAGCTTGGCAAAAAATTCAAAATACTTGTTTTAAGGCAATGTAGTGGACTTAAGGAAAGCACAAACAATTCAGAAATTTATCGGAGAAACTTACCAAAGAGATTCAAATCATGGGAGGAAAAAACTAACAACAATGTTGAAGATAAAAACACAATAAAATAAAAAAATATGCAATTGAGAGCATTGACAGAAGTGGCCAAGCAGAAAATCTCAGACAAGTCAATTAAAAATATACAATCAGAAGAAAAAAAAGAAATCTAGAAAATTCATAGGATTTATGGGATAACCTCCAAAGAACAAATGTATTAGTCACTGGTGTCAAGGAAAAGCTGGGTACAGTGGCTTATGCCTGTAATCGCAGCTATTTGGGAGGTGGAGGTGGGTGGATCACATGTGGTCAGCAGTTTGAGGGCAGACTGCCCAACATGTGAAACTGTATCTACTAAAAATACAAAGATTAGTTGGCCGTGGTGGTGGAGGTCTGTAATCCCAGCTACTCAGGAGGCTGAGGCAGGACAATCACTGGAACCCAGGACGCAGAGGTTGCATTGAGCCAAGATCACGCCATCACACTCCAGCGTGGACAATAGGAGCAAAACTCCAAGTCAAAAACAAACAAACAAACAAAAAAAAAAACGGCATATTGTAGAAAAAAATTAAAAAATCTCTTTAGAAAAATAATAACAAAAAATTTCCAAACCTAAATAAAAATATGAATATTCAGGAAAAGGCTTCCAATAAGATTAAATCCAAATAATATCCCCATGGCTTAATATAATCAAACCAACAAATATCAAAGACAAAGAGAGCATACAGAATTTAAGCAGGATAAAAAAGAAAATATCATATCAGGAATACACCTATATATTTAATATATGCATATATATAATGTAAATACTAATAGACACAAAGGGAGAAAAATCTATAAGGTACTAATAGAAAACTTCAGCACGTTACTTTCAGCAATGAATAGATCATGCAGACAGAAAATCAGTAAGTAGACATTGGATCAAAATGCACTGCAGGGCAAATGGACAAAACAGTTACAGAACTATCCATCCAAGAGTTATAGATATACATTCTTCTCTACTGCATACATGGAACATTTTCTGGGATATGTCATACATTAGGCCAGAAAACACATCTTAATGAATTTGAAGAGATCAAAGTCATATAAGGTATCTCTTCTGTTATCACTAATTCATAAGTATTTGAAAACTAAATAACATACTGCTGAACAACCAGTGAGTCAATGAAGACATTACAAAGAAAATACCATATTTCTTGAGACAAAAATAGAAACACAACACATCAAAACCTACTGGATACAACCAAAGCAGTTTTGTTTTGTTTTCTTTTGTTTTTTTGGTTTTAAAATTGGAGTCGCACTCTCTCACCCAGGCTGGAGTGCAGTGGCGCACAATCTCAGCTCACTGCAAGCTCTCCCTCCAGGGTTCATGCCACTCTCCTGCCTCAGTCTCCCAAGTACCTGGGACTACAGGTGCCTGCCACCATGCCCAACTAATTTTTTGTATTTTTAGTAGAGACAGGGTTTCACCGTGTGAGCCAGGATGGTCTCGATCTCCTGACCATGTGATCCACCCGCCTCAGCCTCCCAAAGTGCTGGGATTACAAACGTGAGCCACTGCGCCTGGCCACACAACCAAAGCAGTTTTAAAGGGAAAGTTATGGCAATAAATGCCTTCATCAAAAAGAAGATATCAAATACACCAAGTCAAAGCATTAGAAGAACAAAAAGCTAAAATCAAAAGTAAAAAGAATCCCCAATAAGTATAATCAGAGACAAAAGAGGAGATACCATAACTGACACTCAGAAACAAATTAATGATAAGAAATCAAATCAGCAATAAAAAGTAACTCATTAAAGAAAAGCCCAGGACCTGATGGATTAACTATTGAATTCTACCTACCCCTAAAAAATAACTGCTACAAATTCTTTGTAACCTAGCAGAAAAAAAAAAAAAAAGAAAGAAAGAAAGAAAGAAAGTATGTGAACTATTCTAGTTCATTCTGTGGGGCCAGCATTATGCTCAATACAAAACCAGACAGGGACTCAACAAAGAAGAGAAAACTTCAAGGTAATATACCTGATTAACATAATGTAAAAATCCTCAACACAATATTGGAAATGGAATTATTATGCATATTTAGAAAACCATTCATGATTTTCCATGATCAAGTGAGATGCAGGAATGGATGCAGGAATGGTTTACTATGTAAGAATAATTAGATGTCATATATTACATCAGCAAAATAAATAACAAAATCTAGGTGGTCATTTCAATAAATAAAAAAAAGCCATTTGACAAAATTCAACATCTTTTTATAATAAAATCTCTTAACAAATTATGCATAGAACAATTGTAACTCAACACAACAAATGACATAAACAAGAATAACCAAATAATGCTTTATATGACACACCCATAGCTAACATCACAGTCAATGGGAGTTCAAAGCTGAAAGCTTTTCTCTGAAGATCTGAAAGGAGACTAAGAAGTTCACTTAAACTGCTTATATTAACATAACCCTGAAAGTCTTTAGCCAGAGCAACTGAAACAAAGAAAAGGTACCCAAATTGGCAGGAAAGAAGTAAATTGTCCATATTTGCTAATGATATAATCTGGAAATCCCTAAACACACCACTAAAAAGCAGTTAGAACCAATTCAGAAAATCAGTAAAGTTTCAGTTTACAAAATCAACATATAAAATTAAGTAGCATTTTCATATATAAATACCAAAATGTCTAAAAAAAAAAAAAAAACCCAAGAAAACAATTCCATTTACAACAGCTATGAGAAAACAAATGAACGAACAAAAAACCTTTTGAGTAAATATTACCAAGGAGGCAGAAAAAAATCTGCATTCTGAAAAATTAAAATAATGTAAATCAGTGGAAAGATACTATGTTAATTGACTGGAAAAAGTAATGTGGTTAAAATGTTTATAGGACTTAAATAGGCCCACAGATTCAATGCAATCTCTATCAAAACACCAATGGCATTTTTCACAGAAATAGAAAAAAATTCAAAATTAATATGAAACACGCACCAGTAAAAAATCCTGAATAGCCAAAGCAATCCTGAAGATGTCTGTGGGGTTGGGAAGTGAAACCCCAGAGCTGGAGGCATCATAATGCTATAAGCCAAAGCAATAGAACACAGTGAGCAGAAATAATTCCACACATGGATAGCCAACTGATATTCTACAGAGGTGCCAAGAGCGCAAAATGAGGAAATGTCAATCTCTTCAATAAGTGGTGCTGGAAAAACAAGAGAGCTACATTCAGAAAAACAAAATCAGAACCCTATCTCTTACCACATACAAAAATTAACTCAAATGCATTAAAAAGCTTAGTGCAGTGGCATGTACGTGTAGTTCCAGTTCCTCAGGGGTCTGAGTCAGAAGGATCACCCAAACCAAGGAGTTCAAGGCTGTAGCATGCCACACGCATGCCACTGCACTAACCCTAAGCAATATGTGTGACCTCATCTGTAAAATTACAATTTTAAAAACGTTTAAAAGTAAATACGTAATAAAAATCCTAAACTGTCAAACTGCTAGAATAAAACACAGGGCAAACTTAATGTTCTTGGCCTGGGCAAGGACTTTTTTTTGGATAAGAGCTCAAAACCAGGAACAACAGAACCAGAAACAGACAAATGAGGTTTCTTCCTACTAGAAAGCTTCCATACAGAAGGAAAAAAAAAAGTCAGAATGATAGAATGAGAGCAAATATTCGCAAATTATACATCAGACAAGGGGTTAATTAAAATATACAAGGAACTTAAAAAATATTCAAAAGCAAAACTGTAGCAGGACGAGCCACAGACAAAACCTCTCAGACACCGAGTTGTAGAAGGAAGGGCCTTATTCAGCTGGGAGCATTGGCAAACTGCTGCCTTAAAATCTGAGCTCCCCGAGTGCACAATTTCTGTCCCTATTAAGAGCTCACAACACTAAAGATTTCACATGAAAGCGTCGTGACTGATTTGAGTAAGCAAGGGTTAGGTGACAGGGGCTGCATGCACCAGTGGTCAGAGAGAAACAGAACAGGGCAGAGAGTTTCACAGTGTTCTTCTATACAATGTCTGGAATCTATGAATAACATAAGTTTCTAAGTCATGAGTTGATTTTTAACTACTGGGTTTAGGCCAGGCAGTCCTAAGCCTGGTTTTGGGCCTGATGCTGGGCTGCCTGTCTTTGGTTTTACTTCCTTGTTTTTTTCTTAAAACAGGCACTGAATATAAAACAACCTAAAACAACATGAGAGGGTGTCCCTCTTTCCTCATTCCCCCCTTTTGAGACTGTCACTTTTTATTAGCAGGAGTTCTCACTCTTATTTTTGCTACTTATGTCTTTTTGTGCAATAAATTGATAGTGATTCGTATAGTACACTTGTGCTAAAGCATTTTGGTGAACTAAAGTAGCAACAAAGCTTTTTATCATTTGAAGAAGTACAGGTATCAGACAAGGGAGCAGTCAGTACGTTCTTATTATTATTATAACTTTTATTATAAGAGTTTTAAATCCTCCTAGTGCTGGCAATTAATTTTTAAACATGGCTTCAGGGTCCAAATCGTGCTACATTTGTAAGGGCACATGTGACTATGTCTTTAACTACCTGCCTTTGATTGTCTATGTGTAGACAGTAATTAGTAAGGTTAAATTTCTTACAGACCTCTCTTTCAGCTGCTAGCAAGCAGTCGAGAGCCAATCTATTTTGACAGATAGCATTTCTTATCTGAGTTTCTTGCCAGGCCAGAATAGTCAAACCTTGACCAGTTTCATTAGTAATAATTTCTAAAACAGCTTGTAACTGTATGATTCAATTGAGCATGTAAATGGGGCTCCAGTATTCCCATGAGCCGTCTTGTGTCTAAGCGGTAGGCCTATAGTATTGTATAATTTTTTAGGAGGTTATTTATCATATTTTTAATTACCTATAGCTAGGCTTCATTTTTTGCAGGAAGCATAGACAGGGAAGCCCAGAAAGTTCACCTGTTTTTATGGGCAGTAAGAAGAAACATGGTTTAATAATGCCAATAACACAACCACCTGTCTACTGGTCAGGCAGCTTAGCGTAGGCTCTATGTCTACATATCCAGTATAACCCGGTGGAGGCAGTCTAGTTCTGGTGGAATTCTGGGTGGACCCAGACAGTCTGCAACCTTGGAAATTTACTGAATGGATTTCTTTCTGTATAATTGGAAGTTCACCATGTAACTGTTTTTGCGGTACTGTTATACAGCTTTTGTCCAAGACAACTAAGCCGCCCTACAGGATGAGTGATTTTTTTTTTCTTCTCTAGCTATGCAGTACTGTCTAATAATTCAGACTTTTAGAGCCAAAAAATTGTCAGAGTGGTTCTTTCGGGCTGGGAATTCATCAGGAACTGGGTCTGTAGAAACTAATTCTTGGGCTTCCCATGGCCATTGATCTCCTGTTTCAGTTCCTCTACAAACGTAACATGAAGTGAATTTTAGAGACTGGGCTACAAGTTTGGCTAATTGCAAAAGGAAATTTTGTGTTTTTCCTGGAATCTCAGGTACTGGCACATTTAATCCATCATAGAAAGTCTGAAATAGTCGTTCTGGGGAACATCTTTGAATATCTCCTTTCATTAGGATGCTTACACTAGGATCTAGTCCTTTTTCATCAATGCCTAATGGTTGTATTTTCCTTTATTCCATTTTGGGTCTGAGGGGTTTGTGATTACCAATTCTAAAGGGTTGCAGCTCCCACTCATGCAGGAGGGGCTGACTTTTCCTTTTTGGGGCCAAACAGGACCTTTTTTATTTTTTTATTTTTTTTTTAAGTAGCCCAAATGACACAATTATGTGAATTTGACACATTTCACATAAATATGATTCTTGACAGATACACTTATTTTCTGCTGTGTAACTTTTCTCTCAATCTAGAGAACCACATCCCATCCCATGCTGCTTACTATTAATAGCGGCACAGGCGTCAAATTTTAAGGTTACATTTTTGGGGACCTCTCTTTCCTCTGTTCTAGCTATTACTTTACTTGTGTCACTTAGAAAAGGACCAGTCCTTAATTTTATTTTAAAAACTGTGACCACGGTAGGCTTAAAAGGAGTCATAACACGCATTAGGTTGGTTATTTCCTGGGCTACACACCTTGGATAGAATAGCATTATACAAACAAGTTTCTTTCTTTTAAAAAAAATTTTTTATATTATTATTATACTTTAAGTTCTAGGGTACATGTGCATAACGTGTAGGTTTGTTACATATGTATACTTGTGCCATGTTGGTGTGCTGCACCCATCAACACGTCAGCACCCATCAATTCATCATTTACATCAGGTATAACTCCCAATGCAATCCCTCTCTCCTCCCCACTCCCCATGATAGGCCCCGGTGTGTGATGTTCCCCTTCCCGAGTCCAAGTGATCTCATTGTTCAGTTCCCACCTATGAGTGAGAACATGCGGTGTTTGGTTTTCTCTTCTTGTGATAGTTTGCTAAGAATGATGCTTTCCAGCTGCATCCATGTCCCTACAAAGGACGCAAACATCCTTTTTTATGGCTGTATCGTATTCCATGGTGTATACATGCCACATTTTCTTAATTCAGTCTGTCACAGATGGACATTTGGGTTGATTCCAAGTCTTTGCTATTGTGAATAGTGCCACAATAAACATACGTGTGCATGTGTCTTTATAGCAGCATGATTTAGAATCCTTTGGGTATATACCCAGTAGTGGGATGGCTGGGTCATATGGTCCATCTAGTTCTAGATCCTTGAGGAATTGCCATACTGTTTTCCATAATGGTTGAACTAGTTTACAATCCCACCAACAGTGTAAACGTGTTCCTATTTCTCCACATCCTCTCCAACACCTGTTGTTTCCTGACTTTTGAATGATTGCCATTCTAACTGTTGTGAGATGGTGTCTCATTGTGGTTTTGATTTGCATTTCTCTGATGGTGAGTGATGATGAGCATTTTTTCATGTGTCTGTTGGCTGTATGGATGTCTTCTTTTGAGAAATGTCTGTTCATATCCTTTGCCCACTTTTGGATGGGGTTGACAAACAAGTTTCTTTTAGAGCCCTGGTACACTTATAATAACCATAAAATAATAGGACTGTAGCAATCTTTTGTCCTACCTCAGGTACTTGATGCATACACTGGGAACAGTCATCAGTCTGAGGAAGGTCAGTTGAAGGCCTTACTGTACACATCCAAATTTTAAGGAAAATGAGTCCCATAATGAGTTTGCTCATGCTTCGGCCACGCGTGGACCAGTCAGTTTCGGGTATGACTGGAGCAGGGCTCGTCATCTTTTTCAGAGTCACTTTGCAGGGGTTAGCGAAGCTGCTTCCATCCATGTACAACTCCCAGTCTACAGATGTTTAAGGATGGTCTTGGAGGTTAGATCCACTAGAATAAACTGTGTCCAATACTTTTACACAATTAGGTTTAACTGGGCTCTTTCATACCAGGAGCAAGGTGACAGGTTTAGGGTGTTGCAAACTTCAATGGTTATGCAGGGATTTTTTACAGAGCAAGTTTTGGTATCCAGTTAGTCCAGCATTTATTAACTAATGGTGTCCTTTGGTATTTATTAAAATTACCACAGCATGGGGGGACTTTACGTTTAGGTTTTGTCTAAAAGTTAGCCTATCTGCTTCTTGTGCTAACAGGGCCATTGCTGCCAGGGCCCTTGAACATGGGGGCCAGTCTTTGGAAAACCCATCTATTTATTTTGAGAGATGGGCCACTAGCCTTGGCCAGGGCCCTACAGTCTGGGTTAAAACGCTAACTGTCTTTTTCTTTTTTCTTTCTTTCTTTCTTTCTTTTTTTTTTTTTTTTTGACACACAGAGCGTAAAGAGTTTTGTCAGTGCAGGTAGCCTCAGGGCTGGGGCCAACGTGAGTTTTTCTTTTGAACCTATGAGAAGCTCATTGCTATTGGCTGTAACAGATGTAGTTTATTTAATCTACGTTTTTATTGACTATCATCTACTAAAACATTGATTTAAATCCTGTAACTATTTCATTTCAAGCTTTAAATTGATCTGGTATTTCTTGTGGGGCTCTAATTGCATCTAAATAGATGTGAGAGTTGAAAGACTTATAAGGGGCTTCTCTCACTTTATGATGTCTTATTATTATTATTATTATTATTATTATTATTATTATTTTCTCTAGTTGATGAAATGCCAGGGTGAAAGGGATAGCCAACTTGACTAAAGCACAAGTGCCACTCTATAGTTATTTGGCAGAGTGCCCAGTAAAGGTCCACCACAATACCACCAAACATCCACTCAGGGCTGAACAAGGGCTCACTAATTGATAAACTCGTGAAAATTCTTAATCTTGTTGCGTTCCTTCATGTCTCCAAGGAAGGCTAACTCTCTTCCCTGCCATGAGAGACATGAAGTGAACTTAGTGTTGGGAGATGGAAGGCCCTCGAGAGCTGACCCGCAGGGACTTGGGGATACAGCAGAGAGAGCTTGGCATGACTTATTACTCCAGAGTGTAGAATCCTGGAAAAGAGCTACCATGCAGCCCACACCTGGTTGACTGGAGGACCACCTCAGTGGAAGGGGGACAATCAGGGCCTCTGGCCTGCTATGTGCACAAGCTAACAATTGCTTTTGTTTAATGTGCAGATGGAATATTTGCTCCATTTCAACCAGGCATTTGCATCTTTGTACACTGTCTTAATTGCCTAAGTTTTTTTTTAAGTCTTTAACTTCTATGATCCTCTAGTAAAATGAACATTTCTTTTAGCATCTCTTGCTATTAGTTTTTAGACCAAAAAAAAGCTAAACACCATTTTATATTTAATAATGCTTTTTATATGATATTTATACCAGATAAGCTAAATTTTAACTTTATATTAGTGTGTTAACATTAATCTTAATTTTAATAAAACCTTGTAGACATATTTAATTTTTTATGTTTGACCATCAAGTAAGATTTTATAGAGTCTCTTTAATATTTTATAATTTTTGTTAAAGAGCAGGTGGATGGTCAGGGAACCAAGAAATGTAGCAGGAGGGGCTGCAGGCAAAACCTCTCAGACATCGAGTTGTAGAAGGAAGGGCTGTATTCAGTTGGGAGCATCGGCAAGGCTGCTGCCTTAAAATCCGAGCTCCCCAAGTGCATAATTTCTGTCCCTTTTAAGGGTTCACAACACCAAAGATTTCACATGAAAGCATCGTGATTAATTTGAGCAAGCAGGGGTTATGAGACAGGTGCTGCATGCACCGGTGGCCAGAGAGAAACAGAACAGGGCCGGGAGTTTCACAGTATTCTTCTACACCATGTCTGAAATCTATGAATAACATTTGGTTTCTAAGTTATGAGTTGATTTTTACACACTGGGTTTAGACCAGGCAGGCCCAGCCCTGGTTTATGTGACGCCGGGCTGCCTATCTTTGGTTTTACTTCTGTGTTTTTTTCTTAAAACAGGTACTGAGTATAAAACAATATAAAACAACATGATAGCTTCTCCCGCTTTCTTCAAAATAAACAAACAAATACCACATGTTCTCACTTATAATTGGGAGCTAAATGATGGTTACACACGGACATATAGAGGGGAGCAACACACACTGTTGCCCATTGGAGGCTACAGAGTGGGAGCAGGGAGAATATCAGTGAAAACAACTAATGGACACTAGGCTTAATACCTGCGTGATGAAATAATTTGTACAACAAACCCCCATCACACGAGTCTACCTACATAACAAACTTGCACAGGTAGCCCTAAACCTAAAATAGAAGTTAATTTTAAAAATTAGAAAGAAAAAAACAATTCTGTATAAAAAATAGGTCTCCTAATAGGCCTTTCTCAAAAGGCATTTTTCAAAAGAAGACATGCAAATCAAAGCAGTATGAGGCTTTACCTCATCCTGAGTGGAATGGTCATTATTTAAAGAATAAAAATAAAAAAGAAAAGATGAAACAAAAACACAAAAGACTGTGGAGGAAGGAAAACCCTTGCACACTATGGGTGATGATGTAAATTATTACACTCATTATACATCAGTAAACCCATTTTATTCCATGAACAGTTTGGAGCTTCCTCAAAAATTAGAAACTAGTACTAATGCATTATCCAGAAATTCCACTTTTGAGAATGTATCAAAAGGAATTGAATCCAGTATGTTGAAGAGGTACACACACTCCCATGTTTATTCCAGCATTATTCACAGTAGCCAAGATAACGAATCACCTCAAGTGTCCATCAGTGAATGAATACATAAGGAAAATATGGTACATATACACAACGGAATAGTATTCAGCTATAAAAAAGAATGATACTCTCATCTACAGCAACAGGGATGAACTTGGAGGACATTACCTTGAGTGAAAAAAAAAAAGTCTCACTTTTATCAGAAAGCTTAAAAGGAAAAAAAAAAAAAAGACTCTACGGATATACAGAGCAAAACAATGGCTACCAGAGACTGCAGTGGTTACAGGAAAAGAAAGAATGAGGAGAATTTTATCAAAAGATTTATAATTAGAGTCAGATAGGAGTAATAAATTTAAAGATATCTATTGTATAGTAGGCTGACTACAGTTAGTGACGATGTATTTTTGAAATATGTACAGAGAATGAATGTTATTTGCTCTTACCAAAAAAAAAAAAAAAAAACAAAAAACAAAAAAGACAGAGATAACTATGTGAGAAAATGCATTTGTTAATTCTCTGGATTTAACTATTCCATGTTATATACACTTAAAACATCAACTTGTACACAATGAAAACATACAATGTAACCTGTTGATGTAAAAAATAAAAGAGAAAGAAAGGAGGCAGAGGGAGAGAGAGAAAGAAAGCAAGAGAAAGAGAGAAAGAGAGACTGAAACTAATGGGGAAAAACAGCCACACCATAAAACTGCATTACACTGACCACTGGTACAATTTTCTTGGGTTTTTCTGTTTGTTGGTTTTGGTTTGGTTTTTTTTTTCTTGTTTTCTCCTGTTGTTGTTGTTGTTTGTTGTTGTTGTTGTTGGAGGGGACGGAGATTTGCTCTTGCTCCCAAGGCTGGAGTGCAATGGCACTGTCTTGGCTCATTGCATCCTCTGCCTGCTGGGTTCAAGACATTCTTTTGCCTCAGCCTCCTGAGTAGTGAGGTTACAGGCACCCACCACCGTGTCCAGCTAATTATTGTATTTTTAGTAGAGACAGACAGGGCTTCACCATGTTGGCCAAGCTAGTCTTGAAATCCTAAACTCATGTGATCCACCCACCTTGGCTTCCCAAAGTGCGAGAATTACAGGTGTGAGTCACCGTGCCCAGCCTACACTGACACAATTTTCATATGTTTATAAATAGGTGTCCATTTAAATTTTGTCATTTAATAGAAAGCAAATAATTATGAATCTTGTTTTAAAAATTGGTGGTAATAGGACAAGTGAACACACAAATACACAGTCTAGAGATCTGTGAGTACAATGAAAACTGCATCTAAGGCTATGAAGCTAGTAGAACTTTTTGTAAAAAATTTTCCAACTAGAGATCCTATCCAATGGGATATGGTTGTGTACTTATAGGTTTACTTAGCCATCATTTGTTTTACTGCTGAGTATCATATATAATTCAATAATTTTAGACACATGTAAAATGTGTCTAAATTTGATTCTCATTTGATTTGAATGCTCACTTGTCAAATGTCTGTTTCTTTGACAAACAACTTCTTATTCTTAGTTTGTTGTTCACATATATGCTACAAACTTTCCTTGCTACGAAAGAATTTCAAAAGACATCTGATATCAAATGACATCTTTGTAATGAAATACTGTACATTCCATCTCTTTTAGTGATGTTTTGTTCAAGTCTGTATTTATCAACTCTGAAAATAAAAAATGATTACCTTCCTTTTACATGTTGCAATCAGCTCTTCCCTCTTAAATGTCAAATAAAAATGTTTTGATTTTATTTTACCTTTGCAGCTAATCAACATGCGTCTGTTCAACTAGTTGTCTTCCTCTTCATGTATATTTGAAGAGCATATATCTAAATGTGTACATTCCTAGTGACTATTTTTTATTTTTTATTTTATTTTATTATTTTGAGGTGTAGATTTGCCTTGTTGCCCAGGCTGGAGTGCAATGGTGCCATCTCAGCTCATGGCAACCACCGCCTCCCAGGTTCAAGTGATTCTCCTGCCTCAGCCTCCCCAGTAGCTGGGATTACAGGCATGCTCCACCATGCCCAGCTAATTCTGTATTATTAGTAGAGGCGGGATTTCTCCATGTTGGCCATACTGGTCTCAAACTCCCAACCTCAGATGATCTGCTGGCCTTGGCCTCCCAACCTGCTGGGATTATAGGCATGAACCACTGCACCCAGCCCTGGTAATGACTATTTTTTAAATTTGACATGACAAGTTAATGAGAAGGTACAAAAACGGTGCAGACATGTTCAGTGTACATTTACACATATTCCCCCAAAGGCTGCATTTTAAATAATTTCTCATAATTCCAGTACACATGTTAAGAGGAAACTGACATTGGTTCTATATATGCGCGCGCGCACGCATGTGCACGCGTGTGTGTGTGTGTGTTGAGGGTTCTATTTCATGCTGTTTAGGTGTAGATTCAGGTAACTGCCTCTACAATCTTGTTATTGAGGAGAGCAGATATCACCTGGCGACCATAAAACAGACCATCCAGAGACAAAACTTCTTATCTGATGAATTTAAATGGGAGCAAAGACCATATAGTAACCATCAAATAGGCTGCCAAAGAGGCAAAATTCCTTACCTGGGAATTTAGAATCAAATTTTCTGAATATCTAAAGTCAGCATGTAGTTTTGGGTCTCTTTCAACATTTACTATAAGTAACTAAAATTTCAAACTAACCAAAGGAAGCCAAGCAATGAAGTAAAGAAATTCAAGAGCTGAAAGATGAAACAGCCACTTAAAGACAGACCAAAAATTGAATTCTTCAGCTGAAAATTTCACAATAAGAACACTATCATACAAATGGAAGTGTTAATGGGAATAGACCAAGCTGAGGAAAGAATTTCAGAACTTCAAGATTGGTTCTTCATATCAACTTGGTCAGACAACAATAAAGGAAAAATAATTCAAAATGAACAAAACATCCAAGAAATATGGGGTTATGTAAAGAGACCAAATCTATGACTTGATTCATAAGCATTCCAGAGAGAAAAGGAGAGAGAATAAGCAACTTGAAAAATATATTTGAGGAGACAGTCATGAAAGTCTTCTTCATCACACTAGAGAGGTCAACATCCAAATCCAAATAATATGGAGAAACCTAGCCAAATGCTATGTAAGATGACCATTCCCAAGGTACATAGTCATCAGATTCACCAAGGTCAGTGCAAAAAGAAACAAACAAACAAAAGAAAGAAAACAAAAATGAAATATAAATGCAGCTAGAGAGAAGTGGCAGGTCACTTACAAAGAGAACACAATCAGGATGGCAGCAGACCTCTCAGCAGAAACCGGAGACTGGGGGCCTATTTTCAACATTAAAAAAAAAAAAATCCAAGAATTTTATATCCCACCAAACTAAGATTCATAAGTGAAAAAGAAAGAAAATTCTTCTCAAACAAATGCTAAAGACATACACTTCAAGTAGAGTAGGCTTTCAGGACATCCTCAAGGGAATGCCAAACATGAATTTCAAAGAATGATACCTGTTCTCACAAAAGCACACTTAAGTGCAAGCCCACAGGCACTTTAAAGCAGCTACACAGCAAAGTCTACCTAACAACCAGCTAACAACGTGATGACAGGATCAAAATCACACATATCAATACTCACCTTGAATGACACACAGTGGTAGGCTGAATAAAAAGATAAAACCCACCCATCTGTTGTCTTCAAGGCACTCATCTCACATCCAGTGACACACATACCCTCAAAGTAAATGAGCAGGTAAGATCCATCATGCTAATGGAAAACAAAGAGAAGAGGAAAACAGATGTGAAACCAATGAAATTTGAGAAGGACAATGAAGGTCACTACATAATAATAATGGGTACAATCAAACACTATCCTAAATGTTAGGCCTCTGAGCCAAAGCTAAGCCATCATGTCCCCTGTGACCTGCACGTACACACGTACACATCCAGACCGCCGATTCCTGCCTTAGCTGATGACATTCCACCACAAAAGAAGTGAAAATGGCCTGTTACTGCCTTAACTGATGACATTGCCTTGTGAAATTCCTTTTCCTGACTCATCCTGGCTCAAAAGCTCCCCCACTGAGCACCTTGCGACTCCCCCCCACCTCTGCCCACCAGAGAACAACCCCCTTTGACTGTAATTTTCCTTCACCTACCCAAATCCTATAAAATGGCCCCACTCCTATCTCCCTTCATTGACTCTCTTTTCAAACTCAGCCCGCCTGCACGTTACGTAAATGTGATTAAAAAGCTTTATTGCTCACACAAAGCCTGTTTGGTGGTCTCTTCACATGGATGTGCATGACACTAAATACACATACATACAAAAATGGAACACCCTGATTTGTAGAACTTCTCCTTTTTTTTTTTTTTTTTTTTTTTTTTTGAGACGCAGTCTCGCTCTGTCGCCCAGGCTGGAGTGCAGTGGCCCTGGATCTTGGCTCACTGCAAGCTCCGCCTCCGGGGTTTACACCAGTCTCCTGCCTCAGCCTCCTGAGTAGCTGGGACTACAGGCACCCACCACTACTCCTGGCTAGTTTTTTTTTTTGTATTTTTTAGTAGAGACGGGGTTTCACCATGTTAGCCAGGGTGGTCTCGATCTCCTGACCTCATGATCTGCCCATCTCGGCCTCCCAAAATGCTGGGATTACAAGCTTGAGCCACTGCTCCCTGCCCCCAGAACTAGTTCTTCTTGACCCATGAAAAGACTAACAAAGAAACTCTGGACTTCAACTCAACACTTGACCAATAGGACCTAACACACATCTACAAAATGAACATGCCACCCAACAAACAGAGAATAGTCATTCTTCTCATCTGCATACAGAACATAGCCTAAGATTGACTCTGAGCAATTTACTAAGGCAAGCCTCGTTAAATTCAAAAGAAACAGAAATCACACAAAGCACACTGTTGGTCCACGGTGCAATAAAAATAGAAATAAATACCAAGAAGATCTCTCAAAATACACAAATACAGGGAAATCTAACAACTTACACCTGAATAACTCCTATGTGAACATCAAAATTAAGGCAGAAATTACAATAATTCTTTGAAATAAATGAAAATAGGAAAAACTTTCCCACATCTCTGGGATGCAGCCAAAGCAGGGTTAAGTGGAAAGTTTATAGCCCTAAAATGTCTTCATCAAAAAGTTAGAAAAATCTCAAATTAACAATCTAACTTTGCACCTAAAAGAGCTCGGAGGGAGGGGGAACAAACATTGAATCCAGAAGAAAATAACTAAAACTAAAGAACTTAATGAAACTGAGATGCAAAATACATATAAAAGATCACTTAACCAAACCAAGAGTTGACCTTTGAAAATAAAATAAATAAATAAATGGATAGTCTACCATCTAAATTAACCAAGACAAACAAACAAACAAACAAAAAAACCAACAGGGTGCACATGATCACTCACCTCTAATCCCAGTACGTTGAGAGGTTGAAGTGGGTGGATCACCAGAGGTGAAGAGTTTGAGACCAGCTTGGCCAACATGGTAAAACCCTGTCTGTACTAAAAATACGAAAATTAGCCAGGCATGGTGGTGCATGCCTGTAATCCCACACACTCAGTAGACTGAGGCATGAGAATTGCTTGAACCTGGGAGGCAGAAGTGTCGGTGATCCAAGATCATGCCACTCAACTGCAGCCCTGGTGACAGAAAAAACTCAGTCTCAAAAAAAAAAAGAAGGGACAACAAAATCCAAAGACGCACAATAAAGACAACATAGGCAGTATATGACCTATTCCACAGAAATACAAAAGATCCTCAGAGACAACTATGAACAACTCTATGCACACAAATCAGAAAATCTGGAGGAAATAGATAAATTCCTGGAAGCACCTAATCTCCCAAGACTAGATCAAGAAGAGATTGAAACTCTGAATAGGCCAATATCTATGCCTTAAGTTGTTTAGGTAATTAAGAACCTATCAATAACTTTTTAAAAAATCCCTGGAGCAGATGAATTCATAGCCAATTTTTTCCTGATGTAGAAAGAACTCATAACAATGCTATTATAATTATTCAAACAAATGGTGGAGGGGCCTTTTACCCATCTCATTCTATGAGGCCAGCATCAGCCTGATACCCAAACCTGGCAGAGACACAAGAAAACTTCTGACCAATATCCCTCATGAAAACAGATGCAAAAATCCTCAACAAAATATCAGCAACCTGGATCACAGTGCATCAAAAAGCTGGTACACCACAATCACAGTAGGCTTTATTCCTGGAATGGCTCAACATATCCAAATCAATAAATGTGATCACCACATAATCAAAGGTAAAAGCCAAAACAGAAAAAGGGATTGATAAAATCAAACATCTCTTCATGACAAACTCAACAGATTAAGCATCAACATAATAAGTCTCCTCTAACAAACCCATAGCCAACATCATACTGAATGGGCAGAAGCTCAAATTATTTAATGCTATCCCTGTCAAACTGTCAGCACCATTCTTCACAAAATTAGAAAAAATATTATTATAAAGTTCATATAGAACAGCAACAACAAAAAGCTGAATTAGTCAAACCATTCATAAGCAAAAATAGCAAAGACAGTGATGTTATACTATCTGACTTCAAACTACACTTAAAAGCTGCAGTAGCAAAAACAGCTTGGCACTGGTGCAAAACAGACACAGAGACCAAGAATACAGGTCAGGGAACCCGGGTATAAAGCCACATACCTACAATCATCTGATCTTTGATAAGGCCAATGAAACAGGCAATAGGAAAAGGATTCCCTTTTAAATAAATGATTCTAGGATAACTGGCTAGCCATAGGTAGAAGAATTAAACTGAACCAATATATGGTGAATTAACTTTCACCATATACAAAAATTAACTCAAAATGGATGAAATGTTTAAATCTAAGACCTCAAACTACAAAAATCGTGGAAAACAACCTAGGAAGTATTCTTTCAAACATCGATAGTGGCAAAAAAAATTTAGGTAAGTCCCCAAATGCAATTTTGCATCAAAAATAAAAATAGAAAATTGGGACCTAATTTAACCAAAGGTTATCTGCACAGCAAAAGAAACTGTAAACAGAGCAAACGGACAACCTACACAATGGGAGAAGATATTTTCAAACTATGCATCCAACAAAGGCTTAAGATCCAGAATCTACAAAGAACCTAAACAAACCAACAAGCACAAAACAAATAACTCTATTAAAAAAACAGGTAAAAGAAAATGAACAGACGCTTCACAAAAGAAGACGTACAAGTGGCCAACAAGCATATGAAAAGCTGTTCAGCATCAGCCCATGTACGGTGGCTCACCCCTGTAATCCTGGCACTTTGGGAGGCCCAGGTGGGTGGATAACCTGAGGTCAGGAGTTCAAGACCAGCCTGGCCAATATAGCAAAACCTTGTCTCTACTACAAATGTAACAATTAGCTGGGCATGTTGGTACATGCCTGTAATCACAGCTACTTGGGAAGCTGAAGCAGGAGAATCACTTGAATCTGGGAGGTGGAGATTGCAGTGGGCCAAAATCATGCCAGGGCACTCCAGCCTTGGCAACAAGAGTGAAACTCCATCTCAAAAAACAGCAACAACAAAAACTTCCACAAATTCAGCATCAGTATTCGTCAGAGAAATGCAAATCAAAACCACAATGAGACAGTATCTCATATCCACAAAAATGGCTACTATTAAAATGTCAAAAACCAATACATGCTGGATAAGGATGCTGAGATAAGGGAATGCTTACACACTGCTGATAGAAGTGTAAGTTACGTCAGCCACTGTGGAAAGCAGTCTGGAAGTTTCTCAAAGAACTTAATATAGAGCTACCATTTCAACCCAGCAATCCCATTATTGTGTATGTACCCAAAGGAATATAAATCATTATATGTCCAAGGCACATGCAGTCATATGCTCACTGCTGCACTATTCACGATAACAAAGACATGGGATCAACTCAGGTGCCCATCAGTGGTACACCGGGTAAGGAAAATGATTGATTTTTTTCGGATGGTTTCATTGTATTCCATGTATGTGTATGTGGAATACCGTGCAGCCATACAAAATAAATAAATCATGTCATTTGCATCAACATAAATGCAGGTTGAGGCCACTGTCCTAAGCAAATCAGTGCAGAAATAGAAAAGCAAATAGATGTGCTTACTCATAAGCAGAAGCTGAACATTCAGCACTCCTGAACATAAATATGGAAATAACAGATATTGTGGACCACTAGTGGGTGGAGGGAAGGACCGAGTGCGCTAAAAAACAAACTCCCTATTGTGTACTATGCTTACTACATGGGTGATGTGATCCACACTCCAAGCCTCAGCATCTCACACAATATTCCCATGTAACAAACTTGTACATATACTGTACATATACTCCCTGTATCTAAGGTAAAAATTTAAAATAACAGATACAGAACTATTTGCCTGGTGACTTTTATAAAATTTTATGGTCTTAGGCACATTCTAATTTTCATGCAGTTGCTATTTCTATTAAAAGCAAAGCTGTTTGGCTGGGCGCAGTGGCTCATGCCTGTAATCCCAGCACTTTGGGATTTTTTACACGAGGTCAGGAAATCGAGACCATCCTGGCTAACACAGTGAAACCCCGTCTCTACTAAAAATACGAAAAAATTAGCTGGGCGTGGTTGCGGGAGCCTATAGTCCCAGCTACTCCGGAGGCTAGGGCAGGAGAATGGTGTAAACCTGGAAGGCGAGCTTACAGTGAGCAGGGAAAAAAAAAAAAAAAAAAAAGCAATGCTGTTTATAAAAGGCAGATTATAACAAAAATATGTTTTAGATAGAAACTTATTCCTCTACTTCTTATCTAAATATTATATCATGCTTAATTTAACTCTGCAGGATCAATAAAATAAATTGATGCTAACTTTTATATATGTAAAATTTCTATGGATTCCAACAGCATCTTTTTATAAGCTGCTAACCAAATACATTCATAGAAATTCAGTCTTATAAAAAATTGAGTGCAACTGTAATTTGGGATTACGTATTTCAACTTCTCAAATTCTATTGTATTATTTCACCTTACTGTCCTTTGTCTGTCTTTCAGCACCAAATAACTCGACTTACCTCTACCAAAAGGCCATTCTCTTATAGTGAGAGTGATGTATATCTGAAAAATTAATTGTGGAGCAGAACCAAGAAAAGCCTGAATCACTGACATGCACTTGAAAGCCTTCTGCTGCATGAAATTATCCCGGACTGAGAGTGCAATCTCCCTTTCCAGCATCGTGTTTCTCTTTGTGATGCTATCTTGACTCTCTTCCTTCTCCTGTTTAAGATTTTTCAACAATTTGTGGTAATTTATAATGGCCTGTGAACACCTGTTAACATGAAGTAACATCCGAAATTAACATTTATTGGTGTCAGACACCTAGAAATGTTTGAAAGTTTATCAGTATAGGAACTCTTAATTTTGAAATGATACCATCAAATGGCAAACATTAACTTAATCACACTGGATAAAAAATAAGTTTCTAACAGTTTCTAATCTTATTATTTATGGAAGTTCTTCTCCTCATTTTCAACTTGAAATATTGTATAACTGCAGCCTGAAAAAAAAAATTTAAACAACAGATGAAAAAGTAAAAACTCCTTCATTCATACACAATTCAATTCACTTTCTCAAGGTCAGTTTGATTAAATTATATCCAAAACTTTTTCCGATGCATTTGCATTCTGACACATACAAAAGTTATTTCTCCAGAAGCATACTCTTCTGACAACTTTTTAAAGACATCAGTGTTTTTAGGTGTTCTTCCCATTATACAAATGTCAACTGCCTCAAAGGACCGCAAATTTCCATTGGAACATATTTTGGTTTATGATTTTTCTCTAGTGATGAAATTTAGCTCATTTAGCATGATTTTAAGTCAGCAGCCTAAAAACACCCAGTGAATGCTTAAAGCAGTCCCAGGTAAGTGACAAAAACATACACAGATATGATCTATAGTGGAGTTTAACTTCAAAGTAGTCCTCAAAGAACTTCCACAAGTAAAAATCTATGGGAAATAAGCAGATCTTTATAAGAAATCACAAAACATGAATAAAAACAAGATTCCATGAATAAGAAGTGAAAAATGACCCCAACATATTTCCTATGTAAAATTTACCAAATCAAAAATATTTACTTTTTGCAGAAATACTAGATTACTTCAGAAGTATGAAAAAAGAATGCTTCTCAATGATGAACAAGTGTTTAAGAGAACCAACAAAATCTCTAGAAAACAAAATATAAAAATCACTGGGTAAATTAAATAGTTGAAAGCTAATTAGATAACTGAAAAATAAATACTTTAACAAAAGTACAAAAAAATGTAGCAAAGAGAGAAAGAAGCATCTAATATGTGATGGAGATTATAGGGCATTTAAGAGTGACAAAGCTTGCACTTCTGATCAGAATTTTAGAAGAACACAGGAAGTGGCAGTATTTTTAAAATAATGATTAGAAAAAGAATTTCAAATTGTTACAATTGTGAATTCTCAGGTAAAAGAAGTCTTATATATCCTAAGCAGAAAAGACTTATAAAGAATAAAATTAAATAAGTGTGGCTAGATTCGGTGACTCATGCCTGGAATCCCAGCACTTTGGGAGGCCGAGGAGGGGTGGATCTCTTGAGCTCAGGAGTTGGAGACCAGCCTGGGCTACATGGTGCAACACTGTCTCCCCTAAAAAAATACAAAAATTAGCTTGGAGTGGCGGTGCATGCTTGTAGTCCCAGATATTGCTGAGGCAGGAGTGTCATCGCTTGAGCCTGGGTGGCAGAAATTGCAGTTAGCTGAGATTACACCACTGCCCTCCAATCTGCACAACACAGTAAGATGTCATCTCAAAAAAATAAATGTATAAGTAAGTGCAAGTTTTAAAATAACGCAATGCGGGCAAATAGACTAAACTTACGTGTTCAGAACTACAAGTTGTCAGGTGTTAGAGAGTTACAGTTAAAGCATAAGAACAAGAAACAAAAGCAATCAGCAAAATGAAAAAAGAAACAAAACATAATACAAACAACAGAAAAGGCAGAAAAGGTTGTTTGTGCTTTTATCAAATCAGAAGAAACATGTCAATGCAAAAACAGCATCATCAGCATAATAAAGGTCAGTGCAAAATAATATTTTGTCAGAAAAAATGTATTAATTTTAAGCTTCTATACACCCAATAACTTGCAAAAATGAACAAATCTAGCAAAAATCTAAAAGAAAAATATGTTACTATAGAATTTTATGGTCTGGATCCCATTTTCTCTCTTACAATACAAATGGCAGTTTTCAGAAAGCATACATTGTTAAAATTTTTTAAAATCATTATTGTTAAGTAACATCTTTCTTTAAACAAACAGGATATTTTCAATATCTCCAAAGTCTCCTCTGTCATTGTCTACTATTATTGTACCTCTCTCTTAACACACAATCCAATGACCATTGCATTCCATTAGACCCTATTAACATAATTGCTAGCTCTTTCTTAGCAATTATGAAATGTATGATAAATTAAATAGAAAATCATATCACTATACATTTTAGATACTTTTGGCCTCTAAGTATCACTATCATTTATTATCTCTACATTATTTTTGCTTCTGACCAAATAGAAAACAGTTTTTCTCGAGCTATCCCTTATCTTTCATTGTCTTATCTGAGGAATTTTATCAGGGTTTGGGGAAGGAAAAATTTATAGATGCTTGATTGAATTGTCTTAGCTTCAAAAAGGAAAAATAAAAGATAAGGAGTAAAAGAAAGAAAGAAGATAACTAAGAACATTTATAGGTAGAATGTCTATTATTTAATCCTAACAGATACAGATAATTCATGTAAACCGTTCCAGTCTTTCTTTCTTTCTTTTTTCCTTTTCTTTTCTTTTCTTTTCTTTCTTTCTTTCTTTCTTTCTTTCTTTCTTTCTTTTCTTTCTTTCTTTCTTTCTTTCTTTCTTTCTTTCTTTCTTTCTTCTTTCTTTTCTTTTCTTCTTTCTTTCTTTTTCTTCTTTCTTTCTTTCTTTCTTTTTCTTTCTTTCTTTCTTAGAAAGAGTTTGCTCTGTTGCCAGGATGGAGTACAATGGCATGATATTGGCTCGCTGCAACCTCTCCCTCCTGGGTTCAAGTGACTCTCCTGCCTCAGCCTTCCAAGTATCTGGGACTACAGGTGGGTGCCACCAAACCCAGCTAATTTTTGTATTTCTAGTAGAGACAGGTTTTCACCATGTTGGCCAGGATGGTCTTGATCTCTTGACTTTGTGATCTGCCCGGCTGGTACTCCCAGAGTGCTGGGATTATAGTCATGAGCCACTGAACCCAGCAATCATCCCAGTCTTTCTACAAACTCATTAACTGACACCAAAGGTGATGCTTGTGAAAAACAAAAAAAGATTTTTCCTTCATCCTTTTCTTTACTTTTTTGACATTAAAATAAGACATTAAGACATCTTTGCTGAAATAAAATAGTCACATAAGTTAAAAAGGTGACCATGAAAATAAGACTTTCTAAAAACTTGTGGAGATCTTCGAGAGGATGTTAAGCTGTAAAGTTATGTTAATCAGGGACTTCCAAGTCAATCCATCTTAAGGTTGGTAGTGTCCTCAATTGACATATACATGACAATTTTCCTCTTATAGTAGACCGGAATTTAACAATCATTATATTTTCATAAATTACCTTTCCACTTTTGCATATACTTGTTTTGTTGTCTTAAGGCATAAATATAATACAATCTAATAAAAATGCTATAGCATGTCAAAAATGAGAAAAAAACTAGAATAAACTGCAGACCAATATCCTTCATGAACCACAGACAAAAGCGTTCTCAACACCACACTGGAAAGCCACACTCATCAACATATAAAAAACAATAACACGCAACAACTAAATAGGACTTATTCCCGTGACAAGAAGAGATTTGTCAGAGGCATGTGAACTAGAGCAACTCCATCTTAAACAGGAGCTAGGAAAAATGAATGTGAAACATACGGAGCTGCATTCCCAGATATTTAAGGCATTCTAAGTTACAGGATAAAAAGGAGGTCTTATAATGGCTACTGATTTGCTTTAATGCGACCCCCCAGAGCAAATGCCAGAGAAAAGGCAAGTAGGCAACGCAAAAAACTTTATTTACAAGCCAATGTGAAGGAGGGAGGGAGGTTCACCGGTCTCTGGCGGTGGAGGCCGACGAAGTCACTCCGGCATTCTCGGGCGAGGATCCTAGGTCGGCACAGGAGCAGGGGCCAAGGAAGCTCGCACCGGTGTTCTCAGGCGAGCTTCCTGGGTCCCGCACAAGAGGAGGGGCTGAGGAAGTTTGCACCGGCATTCTCGGACAAGGTTCCAGGGTCCCGCGGACGAGGAGGGGCCAAGGAAGTTCGCACCACGCGCCCGCCGGGAGCGGCTTTTATGTCCTGGGCCCGGGAGTGGGAGGGCAGTGGGCGGGACATAGGCGGGTCGGGGGCGGGGCGGTAGGCATGGCTAGGCGAGTTCCGGTTTTTCTCTGTCGGAGGTCGGGTTGCGCCTGTGCAGTCGACCCGTATCTTTCCCAGACACGGGAAAGTTGACGGTGAAGTACCCGGAACTGCGCCATCTTGCCTCCGTTTGTCCAAACAGTCCAACCTTTTATTGATAATAGTGATAAGGGGCACCGTGGTCTGTCTGGTACTTCCTGCTGTTAAGGGACGTCATTGAGGTTGGGGTCTACGGTTGGTATTTGGACGTATGGATGAAGAAGCATCTGGTTGAAGGTGACGCGCATGATCTCTTGAACTTTGGCTCGGAGAAATTTGATTAAAACAGGAGCGAGACATAAGACAAAACAGAGGATTAGTATGGGAATTAGGAACGGGAGCATCTGCTGTATTACGGGCAGCAGCCATACCGGTGGTCCAGGGGTGAAGGGGGTATTGTAGGTTTCTAATTCTGCTTTAATCCTGTTTAGGGTTTGGATGTTAGTGTCTACCAGGCCTGACTCATTTACGTAATAGCAGCATTCTTCTCCTAAGAAGAGACATGTTCCTCCTTTTTTGGCAGTAAGTAAATCTAATGCTCACCTATTTTGTGCTGCTACCTGGGCCACTGGGGTAATTTGACACTGCAGAGAGACCAGGCTTTCAGCTGAAGCCTCTATGGCCTCTCGGATTTGAGCTGCTAGAGATTGGGTAGACTGTACCGAGTGGGCAAGTGCCCCAGTTCCAAGCCCTGATGCCACTAAGGAGGCAGCCAGGGAGACTCTGATGACTGCGGAAGGAAGACAGCCCATTTTTGGAGATCATTAGGAGGATGGTTAAATTATATGACGAATTCAGCTACTTCTGCTTTGCTATATAAGGTTAAACTAGGTACTAGGGGCACTGGGACACAAAGGGATTGACCAACGGATGTGTGCTTAAGGACCTTGAAGAGGGTTTTGCTGCACCAGAAATAACCTCCGATGGGAGCCGTGTGGGTCTTAGCGGGTGGCTGGGTATAGTTACATGAGGAGGTGTTTGGGGTAGAGTAGCAGAAAGGAAGGATTGGACTTTCTGGGCTTTGGTATAGTGGGACTTGGAGTAAGAACGGTTTTTGAGAGGTGCCTATGGAGTTAGTTGTAGCCTTGAAAGCAGTAAAGGGACTGCCACTAAAGGGGCTCTTTCAAGGGCCGCACAGAGGAAACAGTGGGAGAGATTTGTTAGGTTGGCTGCCTGTGTTAGGTTTAACCCTTGATGGACTAGTTTTAACCATGAGAAGGGGTCCTTATTGGAGGAGTGTAATTGATCTTGTAAGGCCTGTTCTTGTGCTTGTATGGCTAAGGTTAAATTCTGCAGGGCTTGTATGATTTGAGGAATGGATTTTTGCTGGACAAGTGTTCTTTTTATCAGGAGAGTAGCCATGGGATATGAACTAAGGATTGTGTAGCCTGTGTAGAGTCCACCTTTGACTCCGTCTGCCCATCAGGGGTCCCATGGTTCTTTGATATTTAATTGGTATTGAAGGGGGGTTCGTTGATTCGCAATGGTGAAAAGAGCAGTGGGTTTCGTCTGTCTCAAGGTTGCATAATGGATCTTACAATAAATATAAGGGCATCCTATCTCCTTTGTTTCCAGTAAGTCTTACAATTGTAATGTGTCTGATCATGCAGGAAGCAGAGAGCCTTAGCTCCGGCCGCACTGCAACACGATACGGTGAAATTTATAGTAACATGGGGTTGGCAGCCTGAAGAGGGGCAGTCAGCAGTGTCTTGTAGCTGTGAGTGCTGTTTATTTTTGTGTGACCAAGTTTCAACTATAGAGAATCTCCATATGAAAGTTAGGTTAGTAATAGAGATTGAAATGCAAGAAAAAGGTAGTAATATAAGTATGAAATAGTACTTCATCTTCAGTGTAATCACAGGGTACACCTTGCCACTGACGATGTTCTATAAAGGTAAGCGGGAGAACCACTGTGATGGGCTATTATCTGGAGGCAAGTAGGCATCTGGGGTAAGATATTGGAATTCTGTTATGTTTATATAGAGTATGGCGAGAAATCGGGATAAGTGCAAGGGGTCAGGGAACGTGTGGTGGTTGGGAGAGTTTGGTGAATTTGAGATGGGTAGGGGTAAGTCTAGTAGATGTCCACAGATTGTCTTCTGTGGGGGCCTTTTTTAATTGTGATATATGGACCCAGTGCGTGTGTCCTAGAAGTTTGGCTGCTGTGTATGTGGATAGGAGGACAGTATAGGGGCCTTTCCACCTAGGCTGAAGATCTTTGGCTTGGATATCTTTTAAGTATACTTGGTCTCCTGGGCTGAGAGAGAGATGTGGGCTATAGGTGTCTGTTGGAGAGGGGTGTGCTAGTTCTGCATGTTGTCTCAGGAGTTGTCTCAAGAGGGTGAGGTATGGGAGATAAGTTGCCAGTGGGGAAGAAAGGGCGGGCAACTGCTGGATGGTGAGGGGCCGGCTGTAAACTAATTCAAACGGACTGAGGCCTGTTGGACTCCGTGGGGCTGCTCGCAGCCGGGTTAGGGCCAGGGGAAGGAGAGTTACCCACGATTATTGAGTCTCGAAGGAGAGTTTGGTGAGTTGCTGCTTAATGAGCCCGTTGGCCTTCTCTACTTTACCAGAAGACTGAAGTCTATAAGGGATGTGGAGTCTCCAGGTGATGTGTAGGAGGGCTGCCACCTGTTGGACTACCTTGGAGATGAATGCTGGGCCATTGTCAGACTGAAGAGTGAGTGGGAGGTCAGACCTAGGAATAATGTGTTCAGTGAGTATGGAGGCAACTATATTGGCGGTTTCTCCTGTAGTAGGATAGGCTTCTATCCATCCTGAAAAAGTATCAATGAGGGTTAAGAGATATTTGAATTTTTTATGCCTTGGCATGTGGGTAAAGTCAATTTGCCAATCTTCGCCTGGTTGGTGCCCTCTGAGCTGATGGCTTGGATGGGGGTTGCACAATCCGCCTTGAGGGTTTGACTTGAGACATGTGGAACACTGTTGGTTGATTATAATTAGGTGTTTCATGAGTGTGGGGCAGTGAATGAGGGGGCTTAGGAGGTTATATAAAGCTTTGGGTCCTATGTGTAGGGAATTATGTATGTCTTTTAGAATGGTGTGGAGTTGATTTCAGGAATAACTAATTTATTATTGAGGTAAATCCAATTGTCTGCAGCTAGTTTGGCTGTTGAATCTTGTAATTGTTTGTCTTTTCCTCTTGGGTATAAGTAGGGGTATATTGAGGAGAGAGAAATGAAATAGAGGGAAGCGTGGGAGTGGAGAATCCGGCTACCGACTTGGCAGTAGTGTCGGCAAAGTTATTGCCAGCCGCCACCGAGTTAGATGGAGTCTGATGACCTTTACAGTGTATGACGGCTGCTCTGGAAGGTGCTGATAAAGCGTCTAGCAGTTTGAGTATCTGTCTTTTGTTGACTATAGGGATACCACTGGTGGTTAGGAACCCTCTCTCTTTCCAGATGACAGAGTGGGTGTGTGCAATCAAGAAGGCATACTTGGAGTCTGTGTATATGTTTACCGTTTTTCCTCTGGATAGGAGGAGAGCCCTAGTTAGTGCGATAAGTTCTGCCTGCTGTGATGTTGTTCCTTGTGGTAAAGGCTTAGCTTCTAGGACAGCAGGAGATGTAACTACCGCGTATCCTGCCTGTCTGTTTCCTAGAGAATTTATAAAAGAACTGCCATCTACAAATAGGGTTAACTGTGAGCCTTCCAATGGCTGGTCATGTAAATGTAAGTGACTAGGTGGTTGGGCTTCTAAAAGTTCTGGACAGGAGTGTTCAGTACTAGATTGCTTGAGAGGGTCAGGAAGTAGGGTTGCTGGATTCAGAGAGGAACAGACTCCTAGGGCAATGGTGGAGTCCTCTATGAATAGGAGGTGAAAGAGTTGGAGTCTGGATGGGGTTAGATGGCTAATACTTCTGTGGGCAATAAGATCTTGAAGGCAGTGAGTAGAGAAGACTGTTAGGTTACCAACCCTAATGAGTTTCTTTGCTTCTTGGGTTAGACAGGCTGCTGCTGCTAGGGCCTGAAGACAGCGCTGCCACCATTGTACGGTGGGGTCTAATTGTTTAGATAGATATGCCATGGGGCGGTAGGTGGCACCTATAGATTGGGCTAAAAGACCCACTGCAACTTTTTGTCTTTCATCTGTGAAAAGCTGGAAGGGGCATTCGAAGTCTGGGAGTGAGAGAGTAGGATGTGAGAGAAGGCAGTTTTTCAGGTGAGTGAAATGTTTATAGATTAACTTTGGGTTAGACAAAGGTCCTTGGGGAGTCTCCTTGACAGCTGCATATAGAGGCTTAGCCAAGATTCCGAAATTAGGAATCCAGTGTCTGAAAAATCCTACTAGGCCTAGGAAGGATTGAATTTCCTTAGCGTCTTGAGGAGGAGAAAGATTTTGTATTAGAGTTAAGCGGTCTGTAGTAAGTAAGCGCGTCATAGGAGTGACCTCAATACCTAAAGATATGACACATTGTTGTGCGAGTTGAGCTTTGTGTTTGGATATTCGGTAACCTTTGGATCCTAGATGATTAAGGAGGATCGCAGTGTCTAAAAGAGAGTCCTGTTCTGTGAGACTACAGAGTAAAAGGTCATCTACATATTGGAGAATTTTACTACTGGTAAGAGGACAGGAGGCTAAGTCTTTTGCTAGGGCCTGCCCAAAGAAATAGGGGCTGTCTCGGAACCCTTGGGGAAGCACTGTCCATGTCAGTTGGGTGGAGGTATGGGTGTCTGGGTCTTCCCATGTAAAAGCAAAAAGAAACTGACAATCTGGGTGCAGGGGAATAGTGAAAAATGCATCTTTTAGATCCAGTACAGTAAAGTGTGTTGTATTAGGTGGAATGAGAGAAAGAAGGGTATAGGTGTTGGGAACTACCAGATGGGTGGGACAAACAGCTTCGTTGATAAGACGAAGATCCTGCACTAACCAAAAAGTTCCATCTGCCTTCTTTGCAGGTAGGATTGGGGTGTTACAGGGAGAATGAATGGGGATGAGGATGTGTTGGCTGAATAACCTAGTAATGATTGGTTTTAGTCCTCGTAAGTGCTGTGGAGAGAGAAAGAACTGTGGACGGGTTGGAAACTGAGATGGTTTCTTAAGTTTTATAAGTATTGGTGGATGATGTTCCGCCACGACAGGAGTGGAGGTGTCCCACACTTGGGGGTCGATAGGAATGGGGAAATTGGGGAAAGGGTTAGTAGGATTGTTGGAGTCATTTGAGGTAGTCAATACTACAAGCAGATGGCGGGTAGGGTGGGGGCGGTAGTAGGGATGGAGATACAGGCTTTCAGTTGACTTAAGACATCTTGGCCCAGGAGGGGAGTGGGGCATGAGGGGATAATGAGGAACGAGTGTGCAAAATAGTTGCTGGCCAGGCAGCAATTAAGGGGTGGGGTTTATCGAGGGCTGGACGGGGAGCCATTGACTCCTACAACAGAAATATTGGAGGGAAGTCTAGGCCCTTCGAAAGATGGCAAAACAGAGTAGTTAGCCTCGCTGTCGATTAAAAAATTAATTGTCTTACCCACTACCAAGAGAGTTACCCGCGGCTCGGCGAGGGTGATGAGGGTCCCCGAGTCCCGGCACCTTCAGTCGTCCTCCAGATGTAAGAGCTGGAAGGAGCTCCCAGGGTCCTGAGAAGGGACATCACGTTGAGGCGCCATGCCCGTTTTCAGGGTGGGGCAGTCAGACTTCCAGTGTCCTTCTTCATGGCATGCTGGACAAGGAGTTGTTGGCAGACGAGGGTTAGGACACTTTTTAGCCCAGTGTCCAGCTGCTCCGCACTTGTAGCATGGCCGCACCTGTTCAGATGGTTGGGGACTCTGGGGACATCTATTAGCCCATTGCCCTGGGTTACCGCATTTATAGCAAGCCCCTTTTATTGTCTTTGAGCCTCCAGGCGTTTTGCTCTCCAGTTTTCGGTTACGGCTAGGCTGCAAAGCAGCAACTAAGGCTTGAGTCTGGAGCTGTACCTTCTGCTTTAGGCGGGCCTGTCGTTGGGCCTCTGCCGTTTCCTCCCTTGAATTATAGACCTTGAAGGCCGACTTGACTAGGTCTTGAATAGGAGTTTGAGGTCCATCCTCTGCCTTTTGGAGTTTTTTCCGAATATCCGAGGCCGATTGTGAAATAAAATATGATGCTAGAATAGTGGCCCCGGCTGGGGAAGCTGGGTCTAACCTTGCGTATTGAATTAAAGCCTCAGTTAGTCTGTTTAAAAATGTGGCTGGGTTTTCATCTGAACCTTGAATAATTTCTTTTAGTTTATTGAAATTTACTACCTTATTTGAGGCCACCTGCATACCAGCCGGAAGACATTGAGTCATCATATCTCATCTTCGGCGGCCTGGCTGGCCTACTTGATAGGTCCAGTCTGGGTCTATAAAGGGGACTGCTTGTTCCCCTAGTGGGAACGCAGGGTCTGTTAAGTGTAATTGGTTGGCATGCTGCCTGGCGGCCACTAGGATGCGCTCTCGCTCCTCAGGGTTTAGAGTAGAGGTAAGAATAACCTGGGGATCATGCCAGGTTAAATCGTAGGCCTGGCAAAGGTATCTAAATTCTTTGGTATAAATTGTAGGGTTGGCAGAAAAATCTCCTAGGCGTCTTTCAATCTTTGAAAGATCTGCTAATGAAAAGGGAACATGAACTCCAACTACGCCCTCTGCTCCGGCCACCTCACACAAGGGTGCTAATACCACAGGGGGGTTGGATAGGGTGGGAGTAAGAGCAGGGGCAGTTAGGCAATCTTTAGAGCGGTTATGGGCAGAGATAGGCGAACTAAGATGACCAGGCGGAAGTGCTGAGGGGTCGGAGGGAAGTGTAGCCTCAACAATGGTGGCGGGGGGCTGAGGAGGGAGGCGGAACAACCGTGAGAGTGGGAGGGGGAGGTGGAGCCAAAAGAGGAGGTGGGGCTGAAGTGGGAGGGTGAGGTGGGGTATACGGCGGGAGTGGAAGGGAGGGAGGGGAAGTAAGGTCTTCGGGCAACTCAGACAGGAAAGATGACTCCTCTTTTTCAGACTTTGTTAGGCCTGCGTCCCTAGCCAACATGACTTGAGCCAAGGAACACCGGCCACACAGGTCCGTACGAGAATGCAAGGCCCAAAATCCTTGTATATAATTAATTTCGGACCACTTGCCTAAGCGTTGACAAAAAGTACTGAGGTCGGTTAAAATGTTACGGTCTAGAGTGCCCTCAGGCGGCCATTGAGACTGATTGTCTAATTTATATTGTGGCCACGCCACAGTGGAGAGGAACACCAGTCGCTTTTGCCCGAGATCTTGTTCTAATTGCAAAGTTTTGAGGTTTTTTAGAAGACACTCTAAAGGGGAGTCTCTAGGTATTTTTGATTGGGGGTTTCCCATTGCCTTCCTCTCGCCAATAGGCGGAAACGGAAACCGAACTCTACCTGGCTACAAAGCGTCCTTTGGAACCACCAGAGACCAGTGAGAGGCTCCTGGAGCCGGAAAGGAGATTACCTCCAGGCGGACGTCTCCGTCCTGGATGGGTCTCCCACGGAACGGAATGGAGTTCCTTTGGGCAGACGTCTCTGCCTTTGGGAACTTCCCTGGGTCACCTGGTGACCGGAAAAAAAAGCCTTGGGCCTGCACAGGAACCTGGCCAAGGGATATGAGAGGGAGGCAGAAGGTACTCACCCGTAGGAGACTTGGAGGTGGGGAAAGTGATGTCCAGGTCCTGGTCCGCCTGGGGCATGGAAGGAGGAGGCTCCTCGGACCTTGGGGGGCCTGAGGAGGGGTCTCCTCCTGGTTTCGGCACCAGCTGATTTGCTTTAATGCGACCCCCAGAGCAAATGCCAGAGAAAAGGCAAGTAGGCAAGGCCAAAAAACTTTATCCACAAGCCAATGTGAAGGAGGGAGCGAGGTTCACCGGTCTCTGGCGGTGGAGGCCGACGAAGTCACTCTGGCGTTCTCGGGCGAGGATCCTAGGTCTGCACAGGAGCAGGGGCCAAGGAAGTTCGCACCGGCATTCTCGGGCAAGGTTCCTGGGTCCCGTGCCGGAGGAGGGGCAGAAGAACTTCACGCCGGCGTTCTCGGACGAGGTTCCTGGGTCCCGCGGACAAGGAGGGGCCAAGGAAGTTCACACCGAGCGCCCACCGGGAGCGGCTTTTATGTCCTGGGCCCGGGAGTGGGAGGGCAGCGGGCGGGATATGGGCGGGTCAGGGGCAGGGCGGTAGGCGTGGCTAGGCGGGTTCCGGTTTTTCTCCGTCAGAGGTGGGGTTGCGCCTGCATAGTCGACCCGTGTCTTTCCCGGGTGCAGGAAAGTTGACGGTGAAGTACCCGGAACTGCGCCATCTTGCCTCCGTTTGTCCAAACAGCTACCCTTAGAGAATATATGACAAATATGTTCTAAAATGTGTGTAATGAAAACTATGGGTCATAATGAACTTGACAATAAAACAGGTTGCGGCAAAGGAACCAGCTGAAATGCATGAAAACCAAAATGGCCACAAGAGTGACCTCTGGTCATCCTCACTGCTGCATTCCCACCAGTGCCATGACAGTTTACAAATGCCATGGCCACATCAGGAAGTTACCCTCTATGGGCTAAAAACGGGAGGCATGAATAACCCACTCTTTGTTTAGCATACCATCAAGAAATAACCCTCAACTGGGCAACCAGCAGCCTTCGGGCTGCTCTGTCTATGGAGTAGCCATTCTTTCATTCCTTTACTTTCTTAATACACTTGCTTTCCTTCACGCTGAGGACTTGCCTTGAATTCGTTCTTGCACAAGATCCAACAACCCTCTCTTGGGGTCTGGATCAGGTTCACTTTCCTATAACGGATTCTACATATAAAAATCAGTGAAATATATCACATTAGCAGAATAATGAACAAAAATCACAGGATCATCTCAATAGGCAGAAAAAAATCATTTTGCAAAATCCAAGACATCTCACAATAAAAACAATCAACAAACCATACTCTCTCAGATTAGCAAAGAACATCAATTAAGAAAAAAGAAGTTAGTACAATATTTCATGACAAAAATGAGGACTAAGCTCTCATTTTGTAATCTTGCCCAAATTCACATATAAGGGGTCTGGGTACTAATGCCCTACAAACCATAAATTCTCATCAGATGGGTTTTAATTAACCCTATATATCGTGACTTACTTTCCAGTCTGACTCAGGCATAACAAAACAAAATAAAGAAGAGAGCAATAATATTTTACCCCAAAACATTTTACCTGCATATTTTGAAATGGCCCTACAAGGCTGTCCTGCGGGGGGAAAATTTGGATCTGTACCGAATCTTTGTTAACTTCCCTAGATCTCTTACTTCTGGATCCTCCAAATCCTGAAGAGATTAACTGAAACTCTAGCGCTTTTGAAAGGTGTGAATAGAATGCATTTGTCATATATACTCTAAGGGCAGCCGTTATAAGACTTCACAAGAATCTTGGTCTCCACTCTATTTTATCTTAACCTATTTCCTTTCTATCATCCCAGCTGTTTAGACTAACTCACCCAGTTGTCAAACAGAAAATGTTTACATTTACATACAGCCTAGAATCCACCCAACCACCCCACTACTTTGAGCTGTCAAGCCTTTCTGGAACATACCAATGTATTTCTTAATTTATCTGATTGATGTCTCATGCCTCCTTAAAATGTATAAAACCAAGCTGTACACTGACCACACTGGGCACATGTACTCAGGACTTCCTGGGAACTGTATCGTAGCCCATGGTCACTCATATCTAGCTCAGAATAAATCCCTTCAAAATATCTTATGGAGTTTAACTCTTTTCATCAACCAAAGACTGAAAACTTTCTCCCTTATATCAGAAAGAAGTGAAACATGTAAACTAATTTGCAATATGGTACTGGAGGTTCTAAGCAAAATAATTAGTTGTTGGGTTACCGGGGAAGAAGTAAAAGGCAAACAGATTTTTAAAAGGAGGTGTGAAACTACCTCTATTCAAGATAACATAATTTGTGTCTAGAGAATCTGAAGGAATCCACACAAAAAACATTAAAGCTAGCAAATAGTTTCAGCATAGTTTCAGTATGCAACATCTGTATGCAAAAACAAATTGTGTTTCTACATACTAGCAATGAACAATTGAGAATGATGCTTTAAAAAAACCTTATTTATAATAATCTAACAAAGAAAATAGTTAGAAATAACTTTAACAAATAAATGCAAGACCCATACATTTAAAACTAGCAAACATCAGCAAAAGAAGCTAAAGACCTAAGTAAATGGAAATATATCACAGGACCATGGGTTGGAAAACTTAATATTGTTAAGATGACAATACTCCCCAAACTTATCTACAGATTCAATTCATTCCATATCAAAATCCATTGCCTTTTATTGTTGTTATTATCATTAATAATATTTGGCAGAAACAAACAACTGATCTTTTTGGAAATACAAAGGACTCCACATGGCCAAACAATTTTGCAAAAATAATAATATCAACTTAATTAATTTGTTAGTTCATACTTTCTACTTAAAAACTTACTACAAAACATTATTCATCAAACTGTCTGGTAATAAGGATTAATACATAGATCAATGGGACAGATATGACACTCCAAAATACACACTCATATTTACTGTCAGTTGATTTTCAGCAAGTCTTCCAGGACCATTCAAAAATGAAATGGAAACCAAAATCACAATGACATTTTATTCATTCACAATAGGAGCTATGATTAAAAAGATAGCAGGAGTGGAGAAGGATGTGGAAAATAAGAACCGCTACTTATTGCTGGTGGGAAGTAAGGGTAAGAAAGTACAGCTACTTCCATAAACAGCCCGAGAGTTTCTCAAATGTCAGTCTGACAGTCTGGCAATTCCTCACTTGAGGTCAGGAGTTGGAAACCGGTCTGGCCAACCTGAAAAACCCTATCTCTAATGAAAATATAAAAATTAGTTGGGCATGGTCGCAGGCACCTATAATTCCAGCTACTTGGAAGGCTAAGACAGGAGAATCTCTTGAGCTTTGTAGGCAGATGTTGCAGTGAGTCAAGATTGTGCCAATGCGCTCCAGCCTGGGTGAAAAAGAATGATACTTCATCTCAAAAAAAAAAAAAAAAGAAAAGAAAAGAGAGTCAATTAGGCAATACTTTCTAATTTAGCTCATGTGAAAAACCTTTATAACAGCTGACATCGGATGTGGTAATAATTTAAGTTTCCCTTTATGTATTTTTATTTTTTAATTTATATGTTTATATAATTCATATGTAAGCATATATTTCCATTTTATAATGCAGATCACATTTTTTGATGGAATATAGTTAAGGTTGTTTTTGTTTTTTGTTTTTTTTAGACAGAGTTTTGCTCGGTTGCCCAGGCTGCAGTGCAACCTCTACCTCCTGGTTTCGAAAGATTCTCCAGTTTTCAGCCTCTCAAGTAGCTGAGATTACAGGCATACACCACCATGCCCAGCTTTTTTTTTTTTTTTAATTTAGCAGAGACAGTGTTTCACCATGTTGATCAGACTGAACACTACTCCTGACTTGAAGTGATCCACCCGCCTTGGCCTCTGAAAGAGCTGGGATTACAGGTGTAAGTCACCACGCCCAGCATACAGCTAAGTTTTAAATCAATAACAAAACAGTTCACAGGGGCGGAGCAAGATAACCGAATAGGAACAGCTCCAGTCTCCAACTCCCAGCGCGAGTGACACAGAAGACTGGTGATTTCTGCATTTTCAACTGAGGTACTGGGGTCATCTCACTAGAGAGTACCGGACAATCGGTACTGGTCAGCTGCTGGAGCCTGACCAGCGAGAGCTGAAGCAGGGCAAGGCATCGCCTCACCTGGAAGCGCAAGGGGGAAGGGAATCCGTTTTCCTAGCCAGGGGAACTGAGACACACAACACCTGGAAAATCGGGTAACTCCCACCCCAATACTGCGCTTTAAGCAAACAGGCACACCAGGAGAATATATCCCACACCTGGCTGGGAGGGTCCCACACCCACGGAGCCTCCCTCACTGCTAACAGAGCAGTCTGCGGCGATCTATCCGCAAGGCAGCAGCGAGGCTGGGGGAGGGGCGCCCGCCATTGCTGAGGCTTAAGTAGGTAAACAAAGCCGCTGGGAAACTCGAACTGGGTGGAGCTCACAGCAGCTCAAGGAAGCCTGCCTCTCTCGGTAGACTCCACCTCTGGGGACAGCCCACAGCTGAAGACCAATAGGGGAAGCAGCAGGGGCCGGTGCAGACGCGAACGACTCTGTCTGACAGCTTTGGGGAGAGCCGTGGATCTCCCAACGCAGAGGTTGAGATCTGAGAACGGACAGACTGCCTGCTCAGGTGGGTCCCTGACCCCTGAGTAGCCTAGCTGGGAGACATCCCCCACTAGGGGCCGTCTGACACCCCACACCTCACAGGGTGGAGTACACCCCTGAGAGGAAGCTTCCAAAGGAAGAATCAGACAGGTACACTCGCTGTTCAGCAATATTCTATCGTCGGCAACCTCTGCTGCTGATACCCAGGCATACAGGGTCTGGAGTGGACCTCAAGCAATCTCCAACAGACCAACAGACAGTCCTTTTGACTGTCAGAAGGAAAACTATCAAACAGGAAGGACACCTACACCAAAACCCCATCAGTACGTCACCATCATCAAAGACCAGAGACAGCTAAAACCACAAAGATGGGGAAGAAGCAGGGCAGAAAAGTTAGAAATTCAAAAAATAAGAGCGCATCTCCCCCTGCAAAGGAGCACAGCCCATCACCAGCAACGGATCAAAGCTGGTCAGAGAATGACTTTGACGAGATGAGAGAAGAAGGCTTCAGTCCATCAAACCTCTCAGAGCTAAAGGAGGAATTACGTACCCAGCGCAAAGAAACTAAAAATCTTGAAAAAAGAGTGGAAGAATTGACAGCTAGACTAATTAATGCAGAGAAGATCATAAAGGAAATGACAGAGATGAAAACCATGACACGAGAAATACGTGACAAATGCACAAGCTTCAGTAACCGACTCGATCAACTGGAAGAAAGAGTATCAGCGATTGAGGACCAAATGAATGAAATGAAGCGAGAAGGGAAACCAAAAGAAAAAAGAAGAAAAAGAAATGAACAAAGCCTGCAAGAAGTATGGGATTATGTAAAAAGACCAAATCTACGTCTGATTGGGGTGCCTGAAAGTGAGGGGGAAAATGGAACCAAGTTGGAAAGCACTCTTCAGGATATCATCCAGGAGAACTTCCCCAACCTAGTAGGGCAGGCCAACATTCAAATTCAGGAAATACAGAGAACGCCACAAAGATACTCCTCCAGAAGTGCAACTCCAAGACACATAATTGCCAGATTCATTTCAAAGTTGAAATGAAGGAAAAAATCTTCAGGGCAGCCAGAGAGAAAGGTCGGGTTACCCACAAAGGGAAGCCCATCAGACAAACAGCAGATCTCTCGGCAGAAACTCTACAAGCTAGAAGAGAATGGGGGCCAATATTCAACGTTCTTAAAGAAAAGAATTTTCAACCCAGAATTTCCTATCCAGCCAAACTAAGTTTCATCAGTGAAGGAGAAATAAAATCCTTTACAGATAAGCAAATGCTTAGAGATTTTGTCACCACCAGGCCTGCCTTACAAGAGACCCTGAAGGAAGACCTAAACATGGAAAGGAACAACCGGTACCAGCCATTGCAAAAACATGCCAAAATGTAAAGACCATCGAGGCTAGGAAGAAACTGCATCAACTAACGAGCAAAATAACCAGTTAATATCACAATGACAGGATCAATTTCACACATAACAATATTAACCTTAAATGTAAATGACTAAATGCTCCAATTAAAAGACACAGACTGGCAAACTGGATAAAGAGTCAAGACCCATCAGTCTGCAGTATTCAGGAGACACATCTCACATGCAGAGACATACATAGGCTCAAAATAAAGGGATGGAGGAAGATCTACCAAGCAAATGGAGAACAAAAAAAAGCAGGGGTTGCAATCCTAGTCTCTGATAAAACAGACTTCAAAGCATCAAAGATCAAAAGAGACAAAGAAGGCCATTACATAATGGTAAAGGGATCAATTCAACAGGAAGAGCTAACTCTCCTAAATATATATGCACCCAATACAGGAGCACCCAGATTCATAAAGCAAGTCCTTAGAGACCTACAAAGAGACTTAGACTCCCATACAATAATAATGGGAGACTTCAACATTCCACTGTCAACATTAGACAGATCAACCAGACAGAAAGTTAACAAGGATATCCAGGAATTGAACCCATCTCTGCACAAGCGGACCTAATAGACATCTATAGAACTCTCCACGCCAAATCAACAGAATATACATTCTTCTCAGCACCACATCGCACTTATTCCAAAATTGACCACATAATTGGAAGTAAAGCACTCCTCAGCAAATGTCAAGGACAGAAATTATAACAAACAGTCTCTCAGACCACAGTGCAATCAAACTAGAACTCAGGACTAAGAAATTCAATCAAAACCGCTCAACTACATGGAAACTGAACAACCTGCTCCTGAATGACTACTGGGTACATAAGGAAATGAAAGCAGAAATCAAGATGTTCTTGGAAACCAATGAGAACAAAGATACAACATACCAGAATCTCTGGGACACATTTAAAGCAGTGTGTAGAGGGAAATTTATAGCACTAAATGCCCACAAGAGAAAGCTGGAAAGATCTAACATTGACACTCTAACATCACAATTAAAAGAACTAGAGAGGCAAGAGCAAACACATTCAAAAGCTAGCAGAAGGCAAGGAATAACTAAGATCAGAGCAGAACTGAAGGAGATAGAGACACAAAAAACCCTCCAAAAAATCAATGAATCCAGGAGTTGGTTTTTTGAAAAGATCAACAAAATTGACAGACCGCTAGCAAGACTAATAAAGAAGAAAAGAGAGAGGAATCAAATAGATGCAATGAAAAATGATAAAGGGGATATCACCACTGACCCCACAGAAATACAAACAACCATCAGAGAATACTATAAACGCCTCTACGCAAATCAACTAGAAAATCTGGAAGAAATGGATAATTTCCTGGACACTTACATTCTCCCAAGACTAAACCAGGAAGAAGTTGAATCCCTGAATAGACCAATAGCAGACTCTGAAATTGAGGCAACAATTAATAGCCTACCCACCAAAAAAAGTCCAGGACCAGATGGATTCACAGCTGAATTCTACCAGAGGTACAAGGAGGAGCTGGTACCAGTCCTTCTGAAACTATTCCAATCAATAGAAAAAGAGGGAATCCTCCCTAACTCATTTTATGAGGCCAACATCATCCTGATACCAAAGCCTGGCAGAGACAACAAAAAAAGAGAATTTTAGACCAATATCCCTGATGAACATCGATGCAAAAATCCTCAATAAAATACTGGCAAACCGGATTCAGCAGCACATCAAAAAGCTTATCCACCATGATCAAGTGGGCTTCATCCCTGGGATGCAAGGCTGGTTCAACATTCACAAATCAATAAATGTAATCCAGCATATAAACAGAACCAAAGACAAGAACCACATGATTATCTCAAGAGATGCAGAAAAGGCTTTTGACAAAATTCAACAGCCCTTCATGCTAAAAACGCTCAATCAATTCGGTATTGATGGAACGTACCTCAAAATAATAAGAGCTCTTTATGACAAACCCACAGCTAATATCATACTGAATGGGCCAAAACTGGAAAAATTCCCCTTGAAAACTGGCACAAGACAGGGATGCCCTCTCTCACCACTCCTATTCAACATAGTGTTGGAATTTCTGGCTAGGGCAATCAGGCAAGAGAAAGAAATCAAGGATATCCAGTTAGGAAAAGAAGAAGTCAAATTGTCCCTGTTTGCAGATGACATGATTGTATATTTAGAAAACCCCATCGTCTCAGCCCAAAATCTCCTTAAGCTGATATGCAACTTCAGCAAAGTCTCAGGATACAAAATTAATGTGCAAAAATCACAAGCATTCTTATACACCAGTAACAGACAAGCAGAGAGCCAAATCAGGAATGAACTTCCATTCACGATTGCTTCAAAGAGAATAAAATACCTAGGAATCCAACTTACAAAGGGATGTAAAGGACCTCTTCAAGGAGAACTACAAACCACTGCTCAGTGAAATCAAAGAGGACACAAACAAATGGAAGAACATACCATGCTCATGGATAGGAAGAATCAATATCGTGAAAATGGCCATACTGCCCAAGGTTATTTATAGATTCAATGCCATTCCCATCAAGCTACCAATGATAGGACCACACATCTACAGCCATCTGATCTTTGACAAACCTGAGAGAAACAAGAAATGGGGAAAGGATTTCCTATTCAATAAATGGTGCTGGGAAAATTGGCTAGCCATAAGTAGAAAGCTGAAACTGGATCCTTTCCTTACCCCTTATACGAAGATTAATTCAAGATGGATTAGAGACTTAAATGTTAGACCTAATACCATAAAAACCTAGAAGAAAATCTAGGTGGTACCATTCAGGACATAGGCATGGGCAAGGACTTCATGTCTAAAACACCAAAAGCAACGGCAGCAAAAGCCAAAATTGACAAATGGGATCTAATTAAACTACAGAGCTTCTGCACAGCAAAAGAAACTACCACCAGAGTGAACAGGCAAGCTACAGAATGGGAGAAAATTTTTGCAATCTACTCATCTGACAAAGGGCTAATATCCAGAATCTACAAAGAACTCACACAAATATACAAGAAAAAAACAAACAACCCCGTCGAACAGTGGGGAAAGGATATGAACAGACATTTCTCAAAAGAAGACATTCATACAGCCAACAGACACATGAAAAAATGCTCATCATCACTTGCCATCAGAGAAATGTAAATCAAAACCACAATGAGATACCATCTCACATCAGTTAGAATGGCAATCATTCAAAAGTCAGGAAACAACAGGTGTTGGAGAGGATGTGGAGAAATAGGAACACTTTTACACTGTTGGTGGGATTGTAAACTAGTTCAACCATTATGGAAAACAGTATGGCGATTCCTCAAGGATCTAGAACTAGATGTACCATATGACCCAGCCATCCCACTACTGGGTATATACCCAAAGGATTATAAATTACTCTACTACCAAGACACATGCACACGTATGCTTATTGCGGCACTATTCACAATAGCAAAGACTTGGAATCAACCCAAATGTCCATCTGTGACAGACTGGATTAAGAAAATGTGGCACATATACACCATGGAATACTAAGCAACCATAAAAAAGGATGAGTTTGCGATCTTTGTAGGGACACGGATGCAGCTGGAAACCATCATTCTTAGCAAACTATCACAAGAAGAGAAAACCAAACACCACATGTTCTCACTCATAGGTGGGAACTGAACAATGAGATCACTCGGACTCGGGAAGGGGAACATCACACACTGGGGCCTATCATGGGGAGGGGGGAGGAGGGAGGGATTGCATTGGGGAGGTATACACGATATAAATGATGAATTGATGGGTGCTGACGAGTTGATGCGTGCAGCACACTAACATGTATACATATGTATACATATACAACATGTATACATACGTACATATACAACATGTATACATATGTAACAAACCTGCACATTATGCACATGTACCCTAGAACTTAAAGTATAATAAAATAAAAAATAAATAAAAAATAAAAAAAAACAGTTCACAATAATAAAAAGTAAAATGAAAATATACTTTACATAGCATTAACCTAAAAGGTAAATCCATGATGCAAGAATCCTAAAAGATATGAAAACTTCAGTAAAGGAAACACACCAAAAAAAGAGAAACACTTAAGAGACATCAATCTTAAATAATTATTAATTCCTATATAGTCCATAAACATGAAGACGTGTTCTTTCATAGCACGTTAGTATTTCCTACAGTTAATGTATAAGTTTAATTTGATAACATAAAAGTTATCAACACCTAGCTCTGAAATTCGCACAGAAAAATAAACTTGAGTTTACCTAAAACACTCAGAGAAAAGCAAGTTTTAAAAGAAAGAATTTACCTGTCAGATTTTATGTTTATTCATATACAGTAACTAACAGTTTAGAACTATAAGACAGATTAACATAACAAAATTTACAGTACTCATGCAAATCAGTGTAGTAACAGAATGAAGTGATATGGAAATGAATTGCTAAGCTACATTTTGATATTCCAAGTCACAGTGACAAATTTCAGGATATCTGGAGGATCTACCACTGAAAAGTTACATTTGCTTGAGTTGACAAATAAAATTTATGAGATTATTTTCAAGCCTTTCTCTCTTCTCACTCACTCTACTCTCATTCCTTAATATAAGGTTATATTTCTAGTCCTCATGACTATTTAAAATGCCCATTAGGCTGAATAAGAAAAATACTAACAACTGGAATACAACACACGCATAAAAAGAATAGAAGAAATGACTGACTTATTCACATTTGCATTTTTAAAAAACCATCATTACATTATAATTGATGACAATTAAATAGGAACAGTTTCAAAAGTGTGAAAACTAAATAAAACTAAACATGGAACTATTTCCATTTGAGAAATGATAATTATGGCATCTTTAATTATGTTAGCCATCTATTTATATTCAATTTACTTGTTGGAAGCAGTGAATGAGAAATATTTGTGTCTCTTACCTCACAATGGGTCCTAAAAGAAGAATGTGCCAAAAAAGTAATGCAGCCTTATTTCTCCTCAAGTCTTTGTTGAAAAACATCAGGGTAATTTGATCCAAAGTTACCCCCACAATAATAAAGATGATGGTAAATGACATCCAGAATCTGTCATTACCTTTTCGATAACTTTCAAACATATATAAAGCAGAGGCAACCTCACCACAGTAGAGAACAGTTGAGAAGAGAATGCTAAAAGGAAAGCTTATATGAGGTCTCTGGCCAAGGACTATTTCTTCTTCCAAAGAAGAAACTCCTCCTGTGCTTTCTTCATCTGTCTCTTCAAGCACTGGGTCCATTCTCAGCGTGCTGCTAATTCAAAGTTGTCTTGTCAGTGAATCCGGTATAGTTCGGTATCAAATTTAAACAGAAGAAAACAAGATTCTCTATAATTCACTATTCATAGAAAACATTAACAGGTAAATATGGATCACTAATCACAATAGAAAAACTGATGTCTGGTTTAGGGAATATTGAACTACAATGTCTAACTTGACATACTATTTCTTCAGAAAACATTGTTTTAAAGAAGTAGGCAATCAAACTTCCATGAGAAATCAACTGCCTCTTAACACTGAGATGACAGTCCTATCTCCGAGATATGCCAGAAAAATTACTGACATATTGTGAACGTCAATTAGTCACTATGTGTGGGAAGCAATATAAAAGAAAATGAATAAGAAGGAAAATAAAAGGCACCACTACTTTTAAATCTAGTAAATATTAGAAAGAAATATTTTCAGAAACCTTTTTTCTGACTAAAAATGCTGTTAATGTAATGAAAACACATAAAATGAGTAAGTAATGCAAATTTCCAAAAACAAGGACAGTATTTCCCCAGAAGATGTTGGTCGTTTTTTAAAAACACATTCATGGGAAAAGTAAAAGTAGCAGTTAAAAAAGGTGGGAGTGAAGAAGCAAGAAGTTATCTATTTTATTTGATAAGATGTTCAATTCTTGAACTTTCTTTGCATTCCTTTAATTGTCGTAATTTATCATAAATATAATTCCTCCAATTCTTTAACTTTTATGCGGCAGAATATTAAATTCCTCAACTTCTTTTGTTTGTTACTCTGATCTAAATCACACCTTTGTCTGTATGCACTTATTTATTCAAAGAGAAAACCTTCATTATATTTTAAAATATGTCCTCCTGGACCCAATCCATACATGTGATGGATCTTTTCTTCTTTAGCATAGTTTATTTTATTCTCCTTGTCATTGCCCTGATTTCCTTATCACACATGTATAAAAAAAAAACATATTTTACAATTCAAAACAAAAACTATTATGGTGCTCAGCTTTCTCTCTGCTTTTAATTTCCACAGAGAATTTCTATTAGCTTTCCTTTCCATCAGTTCTTATTCTTTCTCAGGTTTTATCCCACAAGAGTGAAATCAGTTGTTTCTCAAAGGTCATATTACCTTAAACTTCAGTTGAACATTTTTGACATTAATATGTTCTCATTTGAAAATTCCACTTATGTTAACCAGTCAGGCTTTCATCCCCAACAGTCCACCAAAAGAACTATATTTAACTTCCTGTTTGCCAAATAAGATTTTTTTTTTTAATTTCTTATTGTTGTTTATTGAGACAGGGTCTGATCTCAATATATTTTGTGCAGGCTGTTGTGCAGGCTGGGGTATAGTGGTGCAATCAAGGACTCACTGCAGCCTCAACCTCCCAAGCTCAAGCTATCTTTCCACTTCCACCTCTCCGGTGACTGTGACTGCAGGCCACCAGGCCTAGCTAATTTTGGTATTTTTGTAGAGACAAGGTCTCTTCATATTGCCCAGTCTGGTCTCAAGCTCCTGGGCTCAAGCCTTCTGCCCACCTCAGGCTCCCAAAGTGCTGGCATTGGAGGTGTAAGCCGCCACACCTGGCCGATCAAAACAGTTATTTCTTCATCTCCCTCTTACTTGAATTATTCCTGATGCATTTACTCTCAATCTCCTAGTTATTTCTTCCTATACAATGGATTTCTAAATGGTATTAAAAGTCCCAAATTTATATCTCCAGCCAATCTCTTAACAACGCCCCCATCTTACAGGAGTCTGTTGCACAATATTCAAGTTTAACAGGCAATTTGAACTCAAAGCTACAAACTGAATTTTGATCCGCTTTCCAAACAACTTTCCCCAAATGTTTCCCATTTCACCTGAGAATAATTACATCCTATTGCTAAGGCCTCTAAAGTCATCCTTGATGCTTTTCTTCTCATCGCATAATTTCTATTAATCCTCAAATTCTGCTTGTTTTACTTTTAAGACACATGCAGAATCTAACCACTTTTCCCTATCCCTCCTGCTATCACCCAGATGCAGGCCATCCACATTTTTCAGGAGATCAACTCAGCCTCTTTAGTGATCCTCTACCTTCCTCTTTTATCTCTTATACTATGTGAGTTATATCTCAGATACTGTAAAATTAACCATTTTGAAGTACACATTTAGTGATTTTCAGGGTATTCCCAAAGTTATGGGAACCATCAACACTATTTATACATAGAATATTGCCATCACCTTAAAAAGAAACTCTACCCATTAGCATTCAATCCCAGCCTCCCCCTTTCCTAAGCTAAAACCATGATCCTTATAATGTAACAAAAATACATTTATAACTTTATTCTTATTATCTTTTACATATCTTCTTCTATCATTCTTTTTCTTGTTCAGGACCCCAGTGTATACTACAACCTCAGAGATTTTGCTGTCTTTGCCATTTCAAAAAATTTGCTCAAATCTCCTTTAAGTTTATATTATGCACCTTCATATACATGAATCCACAATCCTTATGCTTCTTGCTTTAAAAAAAAAAGTCAATAGTTGTTGCCACTACTTCCTACTAAAACCAAATTGTAAGTTCCATCAGTATATGGATTTTTGTCTTTTGTCAGGTGAACTGCAGAAAGTTGATATATTTTCAGTTCACTTTGATCTTTTTTTCCCCACTTTTTTCTTCTTCTTCTCCTCTTTCTTCTGTTTTTTTTTTTTTTTTTTTTTTTAATAGGGAGCAAGGAAACCTTGCTTTGTTGCTCAGGCCGCAGTGGCAGGATCTTGGCTCACCGCACAACCTCTGCCTCTTGGTGATTTCCTGCCTCAGCCTCCCGAGTAGCTGGGACCACAGGCGCCCACCACCCGACCTGGCTATTTTTTAGGTAATTTTAGTAGAAATAGGGTTTTGCCATTGTTGGCCAGGCTGATCTCAAACTCCTGACCTCAGGTAGTCCAGGGGCCTCGGTCGCACCAAAGTGTTTGGATTCACAGTGAGTCCACCGTGGCTGGCCTGATCTTTATTCTAAAAGGTCCACAGACTTAATTTCTGTAACAGAATTACTATTCAGACTTCTCATTAAACTAAGAAGACTAAAGCAAGAAAAGATTACATAATTTGACTCGATTCTTTATCCTGGTGGTTTTGTTATCAAAATAGAAAATTCTGTTTGCTTATATTTATGTACAACGTGAACTAAAAGGTAAGTTATATTCTTCACGTGTACACTGAACAGTTTATAAGTTAATGTTGGTACTGCCAACTCCTTTCTAGATTGTGAACTCAACTTTCTTATAAAAAATGATTTAACATGGCTAGGTGCGGTGGCTCACGGCGGTAATCCCAACACTTTGGGAGGCTGAGGCGGGCCCATCACGAGGTCAGGAGATGGAGACCATTCTGGCAAACATGGTGGAATCCCGTCTCTACTAAAAATACAAAAAAATTATCCCGGCATGGTGGCGGGTGCCTGTCGTCCCAGCTACTCCGGAGGCTGAGGCTGGAGAATGGCGTGAACCCAGAGGCGGATCTTGCAGTGAGCAGAGATCTTGCACTCCAGCCTGGGCGACAGAGCAAGACTCTGTCTCAAAAAACAAAACAAACAACAACAATAAACCAAACCAAAACAAAAAAGGTTTAATATTTAGGGGCATATTTACACGTATTTGTTATAAGTGAAAAATTATCCAACCACATGGCCACTTCCTCCAGTTTTTCCTACATACACTGGAGAAAGCATTCTTTCATATTCAATGCCAGTTTTGAGATGAGCTCACATTGTTTTCCAGTTGTTCACTTTCCTGCCACTTTATGTCACTGGGGCACATTCAGTACTTTCGTTTGTGTGTTTAACCTGCATATACATTCCTGCTAAGTCTTGTAGTGCGCACAACTTTAACCAAGATTTAAACACTTTTTTAACTGAGAGAGAACTTGCATACTACAACATTAGCCATTTTAAGGTACACACTTGCCGGGTGCGGTGGCTCATGTCTGTAATCCTAGCACTTTGGGAGTCTGAAGCAGGCAGGCAGATCAACATCATGAGGTCTGGAGTTCGAGACCAGCCTGACCAACACGGTGAAACCAGATCTCTACTAAAAATAAAAAGACTACCTGGGCATGGTGGTGTGCACCTGTAATCCCAGCTACTCAGGAGACTGAGACAGGAGAATCACTTGAACCCTAAAGGCAGAGGTTGCAGTGAGCTGATATTGCACCACTGCACTGCAGGCAGGGAGACAGATTGTGACTCCGTCTAAAAACAATAATAATAAAATAAAGTACATGCTTGGTGATTTTCAGGGTATTCACAAAGTTGTACAAATATCACCACTATTTAAGTACAGAAGATTTTCATCACCTTAATAAGAAACTCTGTACAATAGAAGCATTCTATACCAGCTTCCCCCTTTCTAGAGTCCTTGGTATCCAATAAGCCGTTTTCTGTCTCTGTGGATTTGCCTGTTACAGACACTTCATATAAGCGGACTTATACAATATGATGCTGTTTGTGACTTATACCCTTTTGTTGCAGGTTATCTTCAAGGAACTGTGTATAGCAAACACCATGGAAAATAAAGATAATGCCTCTTTCTAAGGCAAAGGTTAAGCAAGTTTGCTGTTACCTCCCTTTAAAAGGCTGGGTTTTCCCAAACTCAGGATTTCTATAACAGGCTTGCTATTCTGTTCCATTTTTAAGCCAAGCATACTGAGGCAAGAAAGTTTAAGTAAATTTGTCCAAATTCTTTATCTTGGTGGTTTTATTATAGAATATATGGACTTGCATCAATTATATCAGATATATGGTGAGTGAATGTATGATGCAAACCCACTGCAAGGGTGATATCAATCTAGGCCCAACTCCATATCAGGAGTTGATGGAAACATTTATATTGTGAATAATGCTACTACTAACATTCATATACAAATTGGCATAATTATACCTTAATTTTAGGAACATATTGTGAATGTATGTCCAATCTTTTGAGAAACTACCAGACTGTTTTCTAAAGAAGCAACCTCACTTTATGTTCCCACTAGCAACTGGATGAGGGTCCCAATTTTTCCATATGTTCACCAACATCTGTTTTTTCTTTCTGATTACACTCTGTTTTATTCAATAAATCTCATTGTGGTTAGAGATTCATTGTATCTCTTTGTGGTTTGATTTTCATTTTTCTGATAGATAATTATCATTTCACATGCATAGCTCTAGATATGATGTGACAATATTTTTCTCCCATAGTGTCATTTTACTTCCTTTATTATTTCTTTGAAGCACAGAAATTTAATTTCAATGAAATTCAATTTAACTGACGTTTATTCTTTGTGTTTTTGGTTACATATTGAAGAAAGTTTTGCCTAATCTAGGGTCACAAAGGTTAACGTTTACATTTTTTTTAAGAGTTTTATTTTATAGTGTCCAGCTTCTGAATTTAGGTTTTTGATACATTTTGAGGTAATTGTGGTATAAGACAGAGTTCCAACTTCATGTGAATATCCAGTTGTCTCAGCTCCATTTCTTTAAATTTTGCCTACATGTCTCCCATTCATTTATCTTGGTACCTTTGTTGGAAATCAATTGAGCACAGGTGGAAAGGCTTCTTTCTGAAATCTCAATTCTATTTCATTGGTGTATTGTGTCAGTACCACACTATCTTTACTGCAGCTTTGTGGTACATTTTGAATGGAAAGTGTGAGTGTTGTTTTGGCTATTCTGGATCCTGTGAAAGTCCATGAGAATAGTAAAATTGTCATGGCAATTTTTGTAAAGAAACCACTTGGGATTTGCTACAGACTTAATTGAAACTGTAGGTCAATTTTGCAGTGTTGTCACTTAATGTTATCTTCCAATCCATGAATATTGGATATCTTTCCATTTATTTCAATTTTCTTAAATTTCTTTCAACAATATTTTAGAGTCCTTAGATTATAATTTTTGCACGTTTGTTAAATTCATTCCTAAGTATTTTATTCTCTTGCTGTCTTTGTGAAATGTTTTTCTTAATCTCATTTTATTTTTGGATGGCTCTTTGTTAGTGTGTAGAAATATAATTGACTTTTGTATACTGATCTTGTTATCTGCAACTGTGCTGGACTTAATTATTACTTCTGATTTATCAGAATTTTCTGTAGACATGATCATATCATCTGCTAACAGAGATAGATTCACTTTTTCCTTTCCAATTTAGATGGGTTTTGTTTTTACTTTTTTGCCCAATTGCCCTTCATCAAAATCAAACTCCCAGTAAAATGTCAAAGAGAAGTGGCAGCAGTGGACTTCCTAGCCTTTATTCTGAATCATGAGGAAGTGCATTCAGGTTTTAGCATTAAGTTTCATGTTAGATTTGGGGTTTGTGTAAATGCCCTTTTTCAGGCTTTGTGTAGATGCCCTTTTTCAGACTGAGGTATTTTCTTTCTATTCCCACCTAGTGCTTTTATCATAGAAAGGTGTTGGATTTCATAAAATATTTTACCACATCTGTTGAGATTGTCATATGGTTTGGATTCCTTAATTGTATCAGTATTGCACAGCTGATTTCTGAATGTGAAGCTAATCTTGCATTCCTAAGAAAAATCCTACTTGGTTATGGAATGTACTTCTTGTCATAAATTGCTGGATTTGATTTACTAGTATTTCCTTGCGAATTTTATCTGTATTCATGAAAGATATTTGTTTGTAACATTCTTTTCTTCTACAGTCTTTCTCTAGTTTTGTTATCAGAGTACTACTTGCCTCATAGAATGAGCTGCAAAGTCTGTTAATTTCATATCGGTTACATTTGGCCATAAAATCAGATCTACCTGAAACTATATATCTAAAACTTGTTGACATCACATTTTTGAACTAACTAAATCATTTTTTAAAAAGAAGGCTTTCTGGGGTCATATATATACTATTTAAGAGTGAAGGTGGTGACATTTATATACACGTAAAAGGTTTTCTAATTGTCAATTACAAAGTATTTCTGTTAACAACTAAATGTCTCTATACTCATCAGTCTAGATGAGTGATATATTAAGCACCTCTCACTACAATTGTGATTTGTCAACATAAATAAATATCCATCAAATTTGCTTCTGGCGTATATTGTGACAATGCTACTGGGGCATTTAAATTTGTGACGGTTATATATCTTTAAAATTTTTTCGTATTTTGATATTTCATATTTTGTCTGTCACCTCTTATGTTATCTATTATTGTCCCTCCTTATTGCTTGCATTTTTTCTAAAATTCTCTTCTGTTTGATATAATAGCAGGGGCCTTTCTTTTTAATAAATATTTGTTAATTATCTCTAAACCTTTGTTTTAATATTCCGGTGTAATTATTCCCAGGTAAAAGCATATTTTTCTCAACCCAATGTTAAAGTATTTCATATTTTAACACATAAGTTTGAAGCATTTACATCTAATCTGATTACTCTTTTATCTATATAACGAATATCTGATTAGACGGCTTTTTATTTACGCAAGATTTTCTGTCTCTGCCTTTGCCGTCTCTCAGACTTTGTTGTTCAATCCCTCTCTCTACCCTGAACCTATTTTCCTAATTGTATTAATTTATTTTTCTTGCTCACATTTTTTTTCCTGCACTGACATTAATTACCATATTTTTACACTGTCTGTAGTTACTGATTTTTTTGAAAAAACATTCATTTTTCCTGCTTTCGACATTAACTACCGTATTTCTATACTTTGTGTAGTTAATCAAAAGGACCCAGCTAGTTAACATTTTTTTCCTAAAAAAGTAAAATGTATTTCTAGCCCCCACAAAATAAAAAACTCACACAAATTCCTACATACCACTTTAATTTTGAGATTTGTTTTTGTCCTTGCTAAAAAATAAGAAATAAACAGGTTGTATACTTATTTTCCTTTGGCTTTCACAGAGTCTTTAGTATTTACTTAATCTTTGTGAGTTGAAAAATATATTTTGATTAAATGATAACTTACGTGGAATAATATCCGGTGTAGAATTTATTTTCATATTTTACCTTTTAGCCTTTCTATACATTTTTTAAAAAATTCTGGTGTGTCTTGTAATTTAATATGAAAGTTATCTACTCTGAGCTCAATTTTTATTAACTGCTCTTTCATGTATGGTTATCAGATATAAATAGAATTCCTAGTTGCATTTTCATTTTAAATAAATAATAAATAGCATTTTAGTATAATTATATTCTCAACACTCAAGGAAGAGATTCATACCAAAAATAAATTATATGTTGTTTGTCAGCAAATTATCAAATTTCAAAATGAAATGTGACATTTACATTTCTGTATTTTCCACCTACACCTGGCAAATTTACTTTCAGATCTACTTAGAAAATTACTTATTCTTGCTATATTTGTGCTGAATCTACTACAAAAGAAATAAACAAACAAACATTTATTTAGTTTTTACTATATGCTTCATTTTTCAATGAGGTATAATTCTCTATTAAAAGTTTATTTTTGTCCTCCTACCCACCTGTTTTGCTTTTAGATTCCATTTATTCATCTCAGAGAATACCAACACGTACTTATTATGAAGAATCTTTTAATGAATCTTTTTATCCTTGAGTGTTCCCCTTAGTGTGTCTTTTTTGGCTATTTCTTAGGGCATGGAACATCCATCAATCAATTAGCGATGTTTTCTGTGAGGTGGTAAAGCAATCTTAAGGTCTTGAATGTGAAGTTATTCTTAGGGGGACAGTTTTATGTTAACCTTTCCAGGTTTTTAGGAACTTAATTGTTGAATCTAGTATTTTATACGAGTTTCTGCTTTTGAGGTAATTATATCTTGTAGATAATATGAAAAACCTGACCTCAGTCTTGAATATCACATAAGATGGAGGTTGAGACATGAATCTTTCCCCTTTGAATAAAAGGCTTTGAATAAAAACCTCATTCTGCATTAGATCCTAGGATCTGTGATCAATGCCTTTCTGAATTGCCTCAAATATTCCAGCTAAATGTCTGAACAACACTTTCTTTTACAAATTATTTAGGCAGGAAGCCGAACCCCACTGGACTCAGAAATGGTTTCTTTCCTGGGAATATATCCAAATTTACTCCTCACTTGGCTATTTCAATGAACTACCGTGTTTAATCCCAAATTAGTAATATTGGAGTTCAAATCTCACAGATGTTTTCTTTCTTGATAGCCATTTTTATTTTTTTAAAAAAGAATATTATATTATACTTTTAATCTTTGGCTTTCATAAGAGTTGGTTTTGCAATTGCTCACTTTGCCCCAGAGAACTAGAAATACGTGCTTGATTTCAATTAAATCATTTGTTACTTAATAAATAAAACCTATGGTAGACATTAGTACTATATCCCTTCTGCAGTTGAAAAAGAACATATTTTTGGTAATATTTTCTGGAAGCATTACCAACTTTATTTTTTTTCCAAAGTGTATGGCAGGTATTTCATCTGTTATTCCTTGACTTATATTATTTATATGCTATATATCATTGGCTTTTTCACGTATATTATAAAGCTTCTTTGAGATTATTAATTTTGGTGAAGATTTTATTTCATGAAATAACTTTAGTATAGATAAATCTGATCATTTCGTTCTCTGCAATCATACCTTCCCATGTTTGTCTTTATGAGATTTGGTTTGCATGGAACGTTAAAAGTCTTCCTCAAACTTTGACTTCCTAGAACTTCCAGTTACAATGCAACACCCCAGTGTTTCCTCTGAACAACTAAAACACCGCGGACATAATGTCAAGATACAAAGACAGTCTCTGAAAGGTAGAAAGAGGAAGACAGCTTGTCGAGGGACTTCAGGACTTGAAAAGTGATACTATGGTAAATTTACTGGGTTTTCTTATTGCCTTCCATGTATCCGAGATAATGGACTATAGAAGTTTCCAATTCTGAATCTCCAATAGGCGCAGACAAAAAGAGCTTCAAGAAAATCCTGTTCTCTCCCAGCCAAAGGACCAGGAGAGTATAACCTAACTACAAACAACCACACAAAACCGTTCTATGGAGAATAACTAAACTACTCCCGAGGAACACCACAGAAAAAATTGCTACTTCAGTTTCTCTGCAGTCATGTAGAGACAAGCTTCTCCCAGGTCAGTGATGCTCTGATTCCCTCTAAAGGCCCAGTAGGCAGTTAATCTTCTATTTCCCACCCAGAGAAAACAGATGACAGCATTCCAATTCCAATTCCCAACCAGTGTCTGCAGAGTCCATAGCAAGCTGAGCATCTAGGTTCTCCCAACAACAATAGCGGTTAAAGAGCCAGATCTAAGTAGAGATGATTGCACTGTGCTTCTTGAGTGCTCTCCCCACTACCCTACCCTATTAGGTCAGCGGGCTCCCTTGAGGAGTTAGGCATCTAACACCACCCAACCTCCCAGGCTCTGAACAGTTGAAGTGAATCTGAACTAGTCAGCAATCTGCTATTTCCCTATGCCACAGGTCAGGAGGACCCCAAATTAGCAACAGTATCATCCACAACTGCTCCAAAGAATATAATATGCTTTGATATACATTAAAACAAAACAGGTATGGGCTCTGTATGCTGAAACATATAAAACACTGGTGAAAGAAATCAAAGTAGTAATAAAGAAGGATTCATTGTGTTAATGGATCGGAAGACTCAATATCTTGTGTTAATCTTCCCAAGCTTGATCAATGTATTTGGTGAAATTCCTATCAAAATCTCAGCAAGATTTTTGCAGACAAAGCAAACTCACATCCTTGGACAGCTAAGACAATTTTGAAAAAGAAGTATATAATGGGAGGAATCTACCAACAATATATTAAAGATGTATTACACAGCTAAAGTAATCATGACAGTGTGGTATTTGCATAGGGATAGATTCATATAAAAATGGAGCCGAAGAGAAAGCCCAGAAATAGAGTCACACTGATTTGGATATAATGCAATATGTCACAAAGCTGGCAAATACAAACCAGTGGAGGAAAAATGGCATTTTAACAAATGGTCCTGGGGTATGTGGACATCCAGAGGTTAAGGAAAAATAGCCTTAACATAAACCTTACCCTACAGAAATTAACTCAAAATGGCTCATGAACTTGAACGCAATAGGAAATCATAACACTTTTTATGAAGCTTTAAAAAATAATAAATAAAATTCAACCCTCTTAGGGGTGGCAAAGAGTTATTGGATTTGATACCAAAAGTACAAGCCATGAAAAAAATCTGATACATTAGATCAAATCAAAATTTAAAACTTCTGCTCTGTGAAATAACTCATGAAGAGACTAAAAAGCCAATGTGCAGATACAAGAAAGCATTTATGAAATGTGTACCCGATTACTATACCTAGGTAAAAATTAATTAGCAAATGAACAAAGGGCACAAAGACATTTCATCAAGAAGGATATAACCATGTGAAATACATGTATAAAAAGCCATTGAACATTATTAGCTACATCACTGCATCTATTAAAACATCTACAATTTTAACAAGTAATGCTGTGAAGATGCTGGTGAAGATGCAGAAATAACAGGCCACTCATGCATTGCTCAGTGGCAGGTAAAATGGTAGGGTCAGTCCAAAACTGTTTGCCATGCAGCTGTCAGATAACCTTGCAACTGAGTGCAGTTATCCTAGAGAAAATAAAACTTATGCAAAAAAAACAAAAAAAAACAAAAATCTGTACATGAAGGTGTATGGCAACTCAAACCCATCCCTTGTGTTCTTCAATTGTGAATGTTCAAACAAGCTGTGGTACATTTATACCATGGATTGCTACTCAGCAATAAAAAAGCAATAGACTATTAGTATGTATAATTGGAAGAATCCCAGGGAGTTAAACCGAATGAGGAGTCTTGGCAGGGAAGTGTTCCTCCTGTGTCTGCCACACTATGCAACATAGAGAGATGGAAACAGACTGACATGCAAAATGACATGAATGTTCATACTCTTTTTGCTGAATTTCTTCACATTTAACATGGACCTGGGTGCTATAGATTCTCCGCTGGTCTCCGGAGCTCTCAAAAAGGTATTGTGGTTCAAATGCTGTTGTTAATTCGCTGACTCTGTGAAGGCACGAAGGCCTGACACTTCCTAGCATACCATCTCGTTGACAGCCCTCTCTGGTATCTAATACTGAGACCATTCTTTCATTCAATCACTTACTATCCTTACTTAAAAAAATAGTTGCATAATATCTAAGAAATGACAGAGTAATCAGGAAAGAATTGTGGTGACAGGTAAATAATACATCTATTATTTTAAAAAGATTTGATATTACCCCTAAAATGTCATTCACAGTTATAGATGAGAAAGCAAACCTAACAGATGCTAGAAATAGGATGACTTTTTCACAGTCTCTTGTAAGTTATAACTCCTTCATGAATACCCCTCTTTTGTGATAGAATATCCTTTTTTGTGTTTTAAAACTAAACATAAACTATTGTCATCCATAAAACAATTAGGACTAAGACAAATAAGATATATGACCGACATAGATTTCAAGTAAATGGAAATATTATATAAAGATGTTAGAATTATGTTAGTATTAAACTCTGACATCATCTGATGCTCAAGTTTAAGACTAATAATATTAAGCAATATCTTCAAGTTTAAGAGTCACAGATTAGACTTTCAACCCACAATTTAAAAATAAAATGTAGTTTTCTATGATAGTATTGACCTTAACTGAAAAAAATGTATATATCAAAGCTGTTAAGCAACTTTACTTGCTTTCCTTCTAGAACACTCTATTTATGACACTACAGCCATACTTAAAAAAAAAAAAAAAGAAAGAATACTTAAATAATTCTAACACATTATCTTAAGAGTAATATGGTAGATAAGAAAAGCATCTCAAAAACCAGGAGCCTAATTATAAGGAGTATTTTTATTGGTTACTGTGTTTAAGTACCTGGAAACAGCTGCAGTTTTGTAGACAAAGTGAATTTGCTTTCCAGGTATATTGGCAATAAACAGGTACAACTGATCAGATTTTTTTTTTGTTTTCATTTGTTGAATAGTAATACTCAGCAAGATTTGGAAGGTAAAAAAATAAACACAGCAGGCTGTTTTTTTACCTTAATTTTTCTCTCTCCCTTGATGCTAATACAAGAGGCAGTGGTAGGGAGTTTCACTGGTATGTTCTGCTTCAGAATTTAGAATTTCAAAAGATTTTGTTACAAGAATAATCAGAGAGAATTAGATTCTAACTCTGTAGGCAGCAGGTATCTAGGAAACCTAGTGCTTCAATTTTGTATAAATTGAATTTACACTGAATTTTTAATTTTTTTGGACTTCAATATGATATTTTATGTGAATTTCAGTTCCAACGAACTATGCTGTAGCTATTACACGCAGTTAGAGATTAGTTTTATAACATACTTATTCTGGGCATTTATTTTTATTGTTTTTTGCCACCTAATAATTATAAGAAATTTTAAAATCATTATTAAAAACTTTATAATAAATACCTGACATTCTTACCGTATCTACAAATTAATTTATCAAATGGCTATGATAGGTGACACAAAGATATAGCAGGTCTTATAAAATGTCCAAAACTGAAAGGGGCAATTTTGTGTGTAAATTTTAGACTTTTTTCTTTAATCAAATCTTTTAAAAATGCAATTGACAGTTGGCATAATAAAATACTGTGGTTATATAATTTTTAAAAAATGCATGTAGCGCAGAGGCTATGAGGGGAGAATAGTACATGTTATTTTAGTGTTTTAATATTTTCCATAGAGAATTGTAATATCTCTTCAAGGTAGGTTGTGGTAAGTTTGAGATGTACACTACAAACCTTAAAGCAAGAACTAAAATAACAGTAACAGCTAAGAAACCAACAAAGGCCATAACAGGAAATAAAAAAATAATAATAAAAAAACAAACTTAAATAATAGAAAAAAAGACAGATAAGAGAAAATGGAACAAATAACACGTGGGGCAAACAGAAAGCTACATCAATGAGCACATTAACTGTAAATGGCTTATATACCACAACTATAAGGTAGAGCCCATGAGAGAAATAAAAATAGTAAAATCCAGTTATATGTTGCCTGCTGGAAACACACATTTGACATAAAGACACAATAACTAGGGAAGAGATGGAATAAAGATGCGCACTACTAACCCTAGTGATAAGACAGCAAGAATGGCTATATTAATATCAGACAAAGTAGAGTAAAAAATGGAAGATATCAACTGATGCTCAAGTTGTTCTGGTTAGGAGTAGAAACTCTGAAACTGGACTTTCTGAATTAGAATACTGTCACTTCTTTCTATTTTTTATTTTAACTATAAAATAAATGTCTACATTGCTAACAAGCATATCAACTAGTTTACTATGCTTGCTTTGTTTGTTTGTGGTTTTGGTGGGTATTTATTTGTTTATTTTTTAAGACATGATCTGCCTTGTCACCCAGGTTGGAGTGCAGTGGCATGACCTAGACTCACTGAAGCCTCAACCTCCAGGGCTCAGGTGATCCTCCTTCTTTGGCTTCCCAAGTAGCTGGGACCACAAGCGCATGCCACCATGTGCAGCTAATTTTTGTGTCTTTTGAGGAGATGGGGTTTCACTGTCTTCCCAGTCTCAAACTCATGAGCTCAAGTGATCCACCGGCCTCAGCCTTCCAGTGTTGGGATTACAGCATGAGCTACCACACTGCCAGAATCTTGTCATTTCCTTGAATTACATAATTAAAACCTCATAAAGCTACAGTTTCCACATCTGTGTAATAATTACATTATTAGAATCTTCCTGAGGAGATAGCAGTGTAGAGAAAGTAACACACCAGCAGCAGGCAGAAGAGTTTGTAGTACACAGTCAAATTTGGAAAGGTGTTTCTATTGATATTATCATAATCATGACCAGCATCATCATTTCTTAGAAACACAGAATTGACAGGACTCACTGATTAAGAGTATTTGACAGTGAAATATGAGAAAAGAGATTTCCTTGGTCAATTCTTAAGTGTCCATCTGGTAGAGCTTGGAAAAGTGGCGGAAGCAGATTTTTTGGGAAAAACATTTAAAATGAACTTAAATACCTACTTTTGAGCTTTGTGATGTACATAATGTGATGAACAGGGTAAACTTGTCACTTTGAAATACATCTGATTGGCAATTTGCAGTATCACAAGAGTAGTAAATATTTACTGTGGAACATTCAGAAAACACAAATTACAAAAAGAATATAGTTTACATATTGCTTAATTTTCTTCATCAATGGAGAGATCACATTTTAGATATGGTGCAAAAAGAATGTCGGAAAAAGCTACTTTAACATAGAGCTCCTCAAAAATACAAATATTTCTGTGTCTCCAAAAGCAATGAAAGAGCAGTCAGATCGTACAGCAATCTCTACATTCTGTACAGATTGTGACAAAGTGACAACGTGATCATTGGCTCTCACTGTAAACCTGAAGGGAGATCTACTAAAGAAAATAATTCTTGGAGGCTTTAAAAGCATGAGACAGAAGATGTCCCTTTCTCTGAATCTGAAAAAAAAAAAAAAAAAACGCAACCTTTTTATCGGAGCAGATCTTCCCAAACTACGTGTAAAGTCTGGCTTCCTTGTTTACCTTTGGTCCGCTTGCCTGCGTCATCTCCTTCTTTCACTCTCACCTGCTTGAGGGTTTTGGGTACTGTCTCATGAATCTTCACATTGTACGGCTCTTTTCTTTGCTCCAGACAGTGACCAGGTCTGGTTAGAGAGGGCACACCCAGGGAGACAAGCCTTCTGTAGTTCTCCAACATTACATCTCTACAGAAATTCTGCTGGGAAGGATCCAGGCATTTTTACTTTTCTGGAGAGAATACTATGGCCACATCCCTGAATGTTAAGTGTTCCTCTCACTAAAGTATCTGGAAGCCCTCATGCTTGACCCTGACCTCACCACCATAGAATCATGTGAGAAATTTAATTTAAAACACAAGGATAGTTCCCCCTGGAACAATAGACAGAATCATTTCTCGGCTTCAGGGGTGTCCTGGAGTCTTAGATACAAACCGTTCAATGCCAGCAGGTCACAGACCTGTGCCAGCATCACCTAGGCCTCCCAGAGTGGCGGGCACAGGGCAGTGAAACCTTAACTCTCTAGAGCTGTCTGTTTACTTTTAAAAATTTGGATATGACTAACAATTTCAAAGTTTGAGCTAAGCTCATAAGGAATTTTTAACTTTTGACATTAAAGTAAGTAATTTTTCAAAATTTGTTTCTTCCTTTATATGGAATACAAGGACGTTATTTTTCTGTAAATTTACTGATTCTGTTCATTGCCTCGGATTTAGAAAACCTCATTTTTATTAAAAGAGTGGAGATAAAAGAGTATTAAGAGTCCAGAAACTAGTGTCCTGGCTATGGCCGTGACTTAGATTGTCTCACTTTGCAGCCTCTTTGTAAGTGTAAAAATAAGCATGTAGAGCCTTTCATCTCTAAGGTTCGTTCTAGCTTCAGCAATCTTTACATTTGTATATAACCTATTGGTTATTTTTATAAGCATCATCTTCAAATCTGGAAGTGTAATATTTTGAACAGTTAATTGAGAAGGCTTAATAAATTTTGTGAATATTTGTTAAAGTCCTGGTGTTAAATCTTTGATATTTCAATACAATTCAAATGATTATCAACAAGCCAGTTGAATTCTTCACTGTAACTGGTTTGTTGATGTTCCTGTTGGGAAATCCAGTCTTGTAAACAAAGTTACTTCTTTCAAATACAATAACACTCTGACAAGCAAATACATTGGAACATCGTTATCTTGGGAACTCCACAGAATCCTGTTAGAAAAGGGCACACCCAGTTACTTTGGCTGCAGTTCTAGTCACTTGCCCCCACACGGCCCTCCTCTGTCCTGCTGTTATTGTTAAAGAAGGAGTCATAGGAAAATCGTCTGTGCCTCATGCAGATGCAAGGAATGTGCCAAGGCAGCTTGAAATGAACGAGCTCTCTCCTGCTGGAGAAGTGCCTCATGTGGACGCTGCTTCAGCTGCTGTGCCCACCTCGTATCATCACTCAAGTAAGTTCTTTATTTTAACTAATAGTCAGCAGGGTTGTCTACTGAATACCAGTCTATGTACTCTGTGAATTATTTCATGTCTTGTTGAAAGTCTTTTTGTAGGTGTAAATTAGTCAAAGTCTTGGCTTGCGGTATTGTAGTGTTACTATGTTGTTAATGACATTTCTGAAGTAATTCCCGTGTGATCATGTAAAGACAGTGCTGAGAAAAGGACACATTGCAAGCAAAGACTTATCATTTATGCTTCCCAGGCCAGTTGCTTAAAACATATTTTCTTTCTTTCTTTTTTTTGGGGGGAGTGGGGGGGTGGGGAGGGCCGTGCAGTGGCTTGATCTCAGATAACTGTAAGCTCCGCCTCCTGGGTTCATGCCATTTTCCTGTCCCAGCCTCCTGAGTAGCTGGAACTACAGGTGCCTGCCACCATGCTCAGCTATTTTTGGTTTTTTTTTTCGTATTTTTAGTAGGGACGGAGTTTCACCATGTTGGTCAGGCTGGTCTCGCACTCCTGATCTCATGATCTGCCTGCCCGGGCCTCCCAAAGTGCTGGGATTACAGGTGTGAGCCACCATGCCCGGCCCTCCTTATTAATTTAAAAGATTCTGTAGGCATGAAATTTTTGCATAATACACTGTGTAAGTAATCATTCTATATTTTACTTTCACCAGATACATTTCTGAGACTGGGAAGTAAACACTCTTGGCCAAATTTGTATGTTTATTGCTACGTGACCAAAGTCCTCTTGTGATGCCATTGCTACTCAGGTTGGAAACCATTGTGATGGTCTAGATTACTTTACCTGAGTAGACCTACTGAAGAAGCATTTGAAGCTGCAGTCTTGAAACATATGCAGGCTGGAAAAGTAGCTAAATAATTACTTATTTGAGATGGCACATATTTCTTCAGAAACTCAAGATGTTTTGCCCGAAGATGAATCAACTGGTTCAGAAGCCTCCACTAAGTCTCCATTGAGTGAACACATAATCCCTGGGGACTCAGACTTAAGGACAAAGATTGAAGAAATGATTTTCAGGTTTTGCCACAAGGATCCTTGATAAAAAGGCCATGTTACAGTTTGTGACTCTGAGTCAGATAAAGATAATGATTTTCTTTCTCTGACTTTTCCCAGTAAACTTTGGAAAATAGTCAAAAGTGACTAATTCAAATCTATTCATAGGATAAGAATGAAACTCGTATAGTGATTAATGAAGAACTCTTCAAGAAAGAAATTTTGTACACAAAGGCCCCTTACAGAATGTTTGAAACTGACAATATGAAAAGCTTAGTTCTACAGCCCAACCTTTATGGATTTAGTACAATTTGACAGAATTTCAAAGATCTGCTTTTCTAGTCAATTTTCTGGCAGAAGAAAAAATTTCTCTTTTAAGCAAAAGTATTCAAAATATTTCAGTTACCACTTTAAGTAGAATATATATGTAATTTCATTTTGTACATCAGTGACTATGTTAATACATGCAGTAAGATCAACTTTTAAAAATTACATAATATATTAAGGTAAAAATTATTTAATTTTTTTGAAATTATTGACTATAGGTGAGCACTAAACTTTCAGTGTTTTAAGAAATTTTGCTAACAACTTTGAATCTTACCAGTGAACTCCAAACAAAGATACCAAAGTCACTTAGTGAAATGTTACTATTAATGTATAACATGTTTTCACTTGAGGGCTTCAAATCTTCAGTGTTTTTTTTCCCAGCAAGCACGTTCTTAAAAATAGTAACCAATGCTCATTCATTATTTGATGATATTGACTGATATTTTATGTGTTATGTTTGTTATTGTTACTTGTCTCTTGGTTTAAAATGGCACTGAATTACCTTCTCCTTGGTTTTAAAGTTGTATTATCACCCAAATTTCAAATGTGGCTGTCTCCAACTTTTAATAAGAAAGACAAGAAGAATTAGGATTAAAAATGCTTCTCTTGTCTACTTCACTGAATATTTCAAGAAGCACTTTAGAGCAGGGGCTAACAGAGACAAACATAATTCTATTTTAGCTGCTGAAACTAGTGGAGAAATTTCATTTTCAACATCTACGAATTTAAATATGACTCTAACAGGGAAATATTCTGTCAATCAGAGAATTGCTGGTTCACCTGACCCAATTAGAAGTGGATTCCCTCCTTTTCCATTTCAAACTGAGTTGGACATCAGGACAAATTAGAACAGATCATGTTATTTTAAATCTGTTGAAGAATATTCATATACACTCTCATAGCACTGACATGTAAGCAATGGCCACATTGTGAATTTTGTTACAACCACAGTTTCTCAATACTACATCATATCTCACTTCTTTGGGGCTGATAGTGAAACCACCTACTTTTCCATACAGATATCCTGAATTATCAGCCAATGAGGCTCCTTATTCTAACCTGCTACCAGCAGGCAACCCATGGTTGTGAATGACTATGATAGCTGATACATCAGTTGCCTTTCGTTACAGGCCAACTCTTCAACCATCTTTACTGGACAAATATCACCCTAGTTACAACTGATCTTCTACCAAAAGAGTACCAGATTATGCATGACAACAGAGACTGAAATTTTTACATTGACAAAAACATTAAAAATTCCTGCAATTCTCTTACTGAACAATAAAATTACATGTTGACCTTTATGGTTGTTTTCCCTTTATTTCTAAAAATATGGTTAAGAGTAAAATGGGGCTTTGTTTCAGTGGCAGGCTATTGTACTGCATTTTTAAAAAACATCTGGGCTTTTTGATATGACCCTTTGTAAGTTAGTTTATTTAGTTATCTAAAGAGGAAGAAATAATAGAGTGTTTTAGTCCATTTGCTGATGCAACAACACAATACCACTGACTGGGTAATTTGTAAAACAACTTATTTTGCTCATTATTCTGAAGACTGGGAAGTCCAAAGGGTTGCATCTGATGAGATCTTCTTTCTATGTTGCAACATGGCAGGAGGGTATCTTATAGTAAAAGACATGTGATAAAAAGAAAATCAGGGCCAAACTCATCCTTTGTTCCAAAGCCCACTCACACAATAACTAACCTATTCTTCAGATAATGCTATCAATCTAGCCATGAGGGTGCACCCTCATGATTTTATGGTTTCTAAGTCCACAGTCAACATTAGCTAATTAACACACATATGTTTATATATTCAAAACCATTGCAGCAGGCAAGGGAAAAAGAAGGAATTGGAGTTAGAAAAGAGTAATAACTGACTTCCAAGTAATCTGGCATAAATCAAATGAGGGCCTAAATTAGGATGGCACAAAAAGAATAGATGTGCACACACAGAAAATCTAGAGAAAGGTTAACACACACTATATACTTCACTATTTTCTCAATTACTTTTTCTCAGTTATTTTAAATTGGGATTTTAGTTGGCAAAGATTTTCTTCATTACATTCATACCTAGAGAGCTCAGTAACCATGATCACAATTATTTGTGTCATCACTTGGATAATAAACTTCACATGATATCTTGCTCATTGATTGCATCACTGTAGGCATATGGTAGAATTTTACAGCTGGCATTATGAGTAGACATTTTTGACATTCCAACAAAGCATTCCAACAGGCTTGTGCCTTTAATTACCTCCTGTAACAGTCCACCTTTCACATTTTCTAATGCACATTTTCCTTCTTTTTTATTGAGACAGAGTCTTGCTGTGTTGCCCAGGCTGGAGTGCAATGGCATAATCTCAACTAACTGCATCCTCAACCTCTGAGTTCAAGCAATTCTGTTCCTTAACCTTCTGAGTGGGTGGGATTAGATGTGCAACCAAACCGTGCAAATATTTGTATTTTTAGTAGAGATGGGGTTTCACCATGTTAGCCTGGCTGGTCTTGAACTGCTTACCTCAGGTGATCCACCTACCTCAGCATCCAAAAGTGCTGAGATTACAGGCTTCAGTCATGACACCCGGCCTTTAAATGCACATTTTCGTTACATTGATTTCATGCTCCATCCAAAGTCTGATTTAAATTCTTTTGTTGGCATTTAATACTTTCTATATTCTGAGCCCATATCCTCAGCATAACTAAACAAATCCTTTCAAGACCTGATATATTTCTGTCTTTCAACTTCATGTGTTTCTGTTTCATCACTGTCCATTTGAAGCAACATTCAGGCAACTCCACTTTCAGCCGTGCCTTTTCTTATCTGGTAGCTTTCACCCCATTTTTTTTCTGGAGTTAAAAAGCTCTCTCCCTCTTTGCCTGCTTAAGGCTCCTATAGCACAGACATCACTCCTTCCAGGAGGTGCTTCTTATCTATCAGATTAGTTTTCTTGTCTGTCTTGGACACTCAGCACTGATGAAACACAGTACCCGATATATGTATGTATGTGTGTTTGTATGTATGCACATTATACACTCACATATGTATGTGAATTAGTCAATGTTGACTGTGGACTTAAAACCATAAAATCTATTTTTATTGTCAAAAAAAACATTCATAGTGTTGCAGCACTACATATCACTCTTTGTTCTTCACCACAACTTTTCTTTAAAGGGTAGGTCACAGTACTGTTCACTACAGATACAATAATTTTGACTTACTAAAACTAGTGTCATTGGTTATCACTTCTATCATGCTTGCTTTTTAGGTCTAGTTCTGATTTTCCCCTGCTTCTTCTCAAATTTATTTTTCATCTTCTGCTTTGACATACAGGTCTTTGTCTGAAAGAACTAGGTGTGTGCTTATCACTCTTTCCTTTATTTGCAGCAGAGATTCCCAGCTGTGCTGCTGAAATGGATTACACTGGGGATCCCAGCTGCACAGCTTTTCAGAAGCAGCCTTCATGGTGGATTTGGTCTACTATACAACTTCTGGTGTCACAAGCTAAGGTCTGACAATATTTATCACTCAGTTTTCTGGGAAAGCTGGGGTTGGAATGGGGTATGGATTTGGACAGCCAGATTCCTCAAGCTGAAAACTTACTACTGCCATCCTACCATATGCATATATTTTTAAGTTGTGCCTAAGTAGAAAAAGTTCAGAATCAATTATGTACACAGAGAATATTGACTCTTTATCCTGTCTTACCATGACACAAGACAATGGTCATTTCACCTATGTCCACAAGGTATTATGATATATAACACATTTTACTTCTCAAACTGTATTTTCAGAGGGTACTGTGATATACATGGTTAAATACTGAACATTAAGAATGTTAAAAAGAACAAAAATTTGGGACAGATATGGTGGCTCATGATTGTGGTCCCAGCACTTTGAGAGGCCGAGGCAGGTAAATAGCCTGAGGTCAGGAGTTTGAGACCAGCCAGGCCAACATGGTGAAACCCCATCTCTTCTAAAAATACAAAAATTAGCCAAGCATAATGGTGGGCACTTTTAATTCAAGCTAGTTGGGAGACTGAAGCAAGAGAATGGCTTGAACCCAGGAGGCAGAGGTTGAGGTAAGCCAAGACAAAAATTTCCCCTAAAAGCCCAACTTTTATAGCCAAGGGTTAGGAAAGGAACATTTTACTAAGACAAAAATAATTTTATAATAACCATCCTACTTTAGCCAAACTACGCACCACAAAACAAAGTGAAATAAAAATCCTAGCCAAGACAACAAAGTCCAAGTGGGAACATCCATTGTACCAATGAAGCACCCCAGTCCTCTGCTGGAGTGGAATTAGAGAAGGTAAGAGCTAGAGTTTTCAACCCTGCCATGTAGTAATAAGACACCCTTCCCCTCCTAGCCAGGGAGGTACAACTAAGGCCTAGGGTGAAGCTAGAATCTGGATATTTATTTATTAGTAATGAGCCCTGCCTTGCCAAAGAGAAAAAGGGAAATTGATATTGTGCCCCTACTTGACAAACATACCCTTTCCTCTCTTATGTTGGTTTCAGACAAAGCCAGCTACAAATGAAAAATAGAATGCCATAATAAGATCCAATGTCTCCTAGTAGTCTCCCAAATGTTTAACTTGAAAATAAAAATTCTCTCATGTTAACAAGAAATAGGAAGCTCTGCACATCAGTGAACAACATGATAAATATCAACACAGAAATGTCAGTGCTATTGTTACAGGATCACTGAGATGTTGATTTTTTGGCCAGAAACCTCTGTGGCCATGTTACATTTGCCTAAGTTCTTGCCCTCCTTGCAGGAGAACAAGATACACAGACAAGTGAAAGGTGAAGAAGAAGAAGAGTTCTATTTAGCATTAAAAGAGCCCAGAGGAGTGGGTAGCTCCTCTCTATAGGTTGATTACAGAGAATGAAATGTTATGATATATCTACAGTGAAGTGATTTTATAAAATAAAGTCCACTAAAATTAAATAATCTCAAAGAAGTCTTTATAATATATGTGAAAAAGCCAATGATTTTTAGCACATAAATAATATAGGTCAATGAAGAACTAATGAAATACCTGCCATACACTTGGGAGAAAAATAATGTCAGCAATGCTTCAAGAAAATATAACCAAAAATATGTTATGTTTCAACTGCAGCAGAGATATAGTAATAACTTCTTTCTCATAGGTTTTATTTGTTAAGTAACACATGATTTAATAGAAACCAAGCACTCATTTCTAGGTCTTTGTTGCAAAGTGAACAGTTGCAACATAATCTTATGAAATCTTATGAATAGTTGCAAATAATCTCCTGAAAGCAAATGATTATAAAAGAAAATTCTTTTTAAAAATCATACTGGATATCAAGAAAGAAAACAGCTCTGAGGTTTGGACTCTGATACTATGATACTATTAATTTGAGATTAAACTTTGCAGTTCATTGAAATAGTTAATTGAGAAGTAAATTTGGATATATTCCCAAGAAAGAGACTCTTTCTGCGTCCAGTGGGGCTGGGCTCCCTGCCTAAGTAATTGGATAAAGAAAGTGTTATTTAGACATTTAGATGAAATATTTGTGTCAATACGGAAATCCATTGCCCATGGATACTAAGATCTAACACAGAATGAAGTTTTCCTTCAAAGTCATGAGGGGAAAGATTCATATCACAACCACTGACCTGTGTGATACTGAAGACTGAGGTTAGATTTTTCATATTATCTACAATATGTAACTACCTCAAAAGCAGAAACTGGTATAAAATACTGGATTGAACAATTAAGTTCTTAAAAACCTGGAAAGATTAACATAAAACTGCACCCCCCTAAGAATAACTTCACATTTAAGAACTTAACATTGCTTTACCACCTCAAAGACAACATTACTAATTCATGAATGGACATTCCATGCCCCAAGAGTTAGCCAAGGAAGACACATTTAAAGGTCACACTTAAGAATAAAAAATAGAATCAAAAAAGTCATCATAATAAGTAGTTTACGTGTTCTCTGAGATGAACAAATGGAATCTAAAAGCAAAACAGGTTGGTATGAGGACAAAAATAAATTTTTTAAATAGACAATTATACGTGATTGAAAAATGAACCATATACTAAAGGAATTCAACTTTTTTTGGTTGTTTCTAATACAGTAGATTCAGCACAAATAGAGCAAGAACAAGTAATTTCCTAAGTAGATCTGAGGTAAGTTTGCCAGGTGTAGGGGGAAAATATAGGAATTTAAATATCATATTTCAATTAGAAATTTGATACTTTGTTGACAAATAACAAAGAATTTATTTTTAGTATAAACCTGTGCAATATTTAGAATAGTACTAAATTATTAGAATATTGAAAATTATGTTAAATGCTATCTGTTGTTTATTTAAAATGATAATGCAATTGGTAATCCTGTATTATATCTGGTGGCCATATATAGAAGAGAAGTTAGGAAAGATGAACTCAAAGTTGGAAGCTTTCATATACATTATAAGAAACACCAGAAGAAAAAAATCTGTAGAAAAGGCTAAATGCAAATTATGAAAAAATGTCTACCCAGGATATTATTCTACATAAGTTATTTAATAACATTTAATAACATTTTTCAACTCATGAAGACTATGGCAATATTAAAGACTTTTGAAAAGGCCATGGAAAAGATATAAAAGTTTTATTTTTAGCAAAGAGAAAAATAAATCTCAAAATGAAAGAGGTATGCAATAATTTTTTAAAGAGGGCTAGAAATATGTTTTAGTTTGTTTAAGAAAAGTCAACTGGCCGGGCGCGGTGGCTCAAGCCTGTAATCCCAGCACTTTGGGAGGCCGAGACGGGCGGATCACGAGGTCAGGAGATCGAGACCATCCTGGCTAACATGGTGAAACCCCGTCTCTACTAAAAAATACAAAAAACTAGCCGGGCGAGGTGGCGGGCGCCTGTAGTCCCAGCTACTCGGGAGGCTGAGGCAGGAGAATGGCGTAAACCCGGAGGCGGAGCTTGCAGTGAGCTGAGATCCGGCCACTGCACTCCAGCCTGGGCGACAGAGCGAGACTCCGTCTCAAAAAAAAAAAAAAAAAAGAAAAGTCAACTGACTGGGTCCTTCTGACTACAGAAAGCAGAGAAATATGGGGATTAATGTCAAAAGCAGGAAATGAAATAAATATGAGTAAGAAGAGTAAATCAATACAATTAGAAAAACAGTGACAGGTGGGGAGACAGAGAGAAAAACAAAGCAGATAGACAGTAGGCAAAGCCAGAGACAAAGAAATTCTAGGGTAAATTAAAAACTGTCTAAGCAGGTATTAGTTACATAGATAAAAGAATAACCATATTAGACGTAAACTGTTTAAACTTATATTTAAACATTGGATTGGATTAGTAAAAATTTTCTTCTGCCTAGGAATAATCACACTGAAATATTGAAAATAAAGGTTTAGAGAAAACTAACAATTATTTATCAAAAAAGTTAGGCCACTGATATCATATTAGACAAAAGAGAATTTTAGGAAAAATGCAAGAAATAGAAGGACAATTGTAGATAACATAAAAAGTGACAAAGTATGAATTATCAAAATATGAAAAAAAATTTAAAGGTAACAGTCACAAATTTAAATGCCTCAGTATCACTGTCTCAATATATGCCTGAGGCAAATTTGATGGATATCTATTTATGTAGACAAATCCCATTGTAGTGAGAGGTATTTAATATATCCCTTATCTAGACTGATGGGTATACAGACATTATTTAGTGGCTAATAGAAATACTTGCAATGTTTGTGTACTAACTTTTCATCAGCCTTTTAATGTGAAGCCAACTAGTACAGCATGCTTTAACAATGCTCATAGAGCAAGTATTAATAAAAGTAGCCCTCATCCTCTTTAAAGTCAAGTCCATCTAATATAACTAGCACCTCACTCTGCCTTCTCACATGCTCATCAGCCATCATGTTCACCCTTTCCTTCAAGATTCACTTTCTCATAATACTGTTTTCTAACTAGGCTTACTTGGATGCTAGCAAAATGCAGGCTTACCTGGATATCAAAGCAAAGAAAGAATAGGAACTGCAAGATATCCACTCTCAGTAAAAATAATAATTTAATTCTTACACATAAATATTTGCCACAGTGTTCTGGCCAACGCATTTACCGCTCTGACTCATCATCAGAAAACTGCTCTGCAGTACAAATGCGTATCCTACCAAACTAATGTAGATGTTCAAATACCTCACTTTATCTCTCAAGCTGCTGGGATATATTTCAGTATTTTCCAGTGGGTAAATTGCTTCCTTCAGAACAAATACTGGCAGTTTCATATTAGCCATTTTATGGCAACACTTTGACAAAATGATTGTTTATACTTTGGAAATTTGTGTCAGGTTCACATTTATTGTTAGAGGAGTTCTAACAATATGTTATACTCCTTCATAGGGACATGGGACATGTCAGCATCAAAAGATGAGATCATAAATTCACATATATGCCATCTGTCCTAAAATAAGTGTTATTGACATAGAAAATAAAATGAAATTAGTATGAAATTCCAATTCTGACAGCTGACATTTGTTAAACTTTGGCTCAAAGATAATGTAATTCTCATGACTGACTTTAAATTAGCTTTTCTGCCCAAATCCAGGGCCAATTAATTTCCTGACTCAATAAGAATATTATTCAATAATACTAATATTAGCTACAATTCTGCTGACTCGACTACTAAAGAATTGGATTATGCCTCATTGACAAGCTTTCCAGAAGCAATTTTATTATCTATTACTAAAGAATCTGGATTCTGACTTATTGAAAAGTTTCCAAGTACAATTTTTTAATAGGTCTTATTTCAACAAAATACTGATCCGGTTTTCATCATCCTTGGGAAATACATGTCAGTTCTGCTTTAAGGAGTATTTGTTTAAATTTCTAAGAATTTATATCACACCCAGAGACCTAAATATCTTTCACAGAATTTTGTTCCATAAAGGTTTTTCTTAATTAAGAAGCATTACCTTATTAAAATGAGCACCATTTTAAATCATTTTTCAGTGGTCTGGGTAAACAGTTTCATACCAACTATCTAAAACCTCATTTCAAACTGACCACAGACCTCTAATCTTTTATTTTTACAGACTTGAAGACATAATTTAAATTAGGGTTGGCATTTTGTTTTTTTCTTATCTAAATCTTAGTTTTCTGGAATAATAAAGTTTGATGTTCAGCAAGAAAACTGCTTGAGTTTAACACATTTTCAAAAGAAACTTGCTTCTTCATTATTGTGTTCCAGACATTATGTGACTATAGGTACTATTCGTGATGGTAAACTCTGTCTTGTTCATTATGAAATAATCTATATAACTGTTGGATACATCAGTCCTTTTCACATGAGTTGCTTAATATAGGATTAACTATGTATATTCATGTTAAGAGTTAACTTGTGATTTGGCTGTTATAACATATATGTGCAGAATGTATTCAAAATTGAGGAAGGAAGCACTTTTTTATCAGGATGCTATTAAATTTGAACATCAAGTATCATATATCAGTGGATTTCTTTTTTTTTTTTAATTCAGAGAAGATCTCATCTATGTAAAACAGCTATTCAAAAATAGCTTAGTGTTTTGTGTTCCAGGTGCATGACAGATTTAACTATTCTTTCCAGCAGTGGTGGTGCCATCAGAATCCAGTGTTCTAGAATAGGCAGTGTCTCAAGCCTAACTTTACTTTTCTAATTCTGATAGCGATTACCAGAAATTTTTGAAAGTTTTGTTTAAGTAGTCTAATATTTTAATGTAAAGAGAATTAAATTTGCTATGTATAAATTTTTGTAACCTAACAGTGAATCAACATTTTCAGTCAGTGCCAAGGGCTCCCTACAGTTCTATTCAAGTGTTGGAATAAATATTTGTAAATAATAGTCAATACTTGTGCATGCTTATTTGAAGATCTATTTAGGTGAAAATAGTTGTGGATGTACTAAGACTAATGAAATAAAATTACAGCTTCATTCACTTGCCTTTCCACCATACATAAATCCTATCTTTGTCCTCAGTATGGTGTCACCATTGAATAATGTGCATAGTCAGGATTTCACATTAGTATGAAAATCAAGTCTGTGAATGCTACTTGTTTCATTTCTGGAAGAATCTCTTCAGCAATTTAAGAGAATATTGTAATCCACTGGGCTGTTTTGGGCATAAAACTACTACTAGCACTTCTGTAGTTCTCTATATAAAGTAAAAATTTTCTGACAAATTTGCAACAAATAAACTCCATTGACCTATGTTGGAAGAAAAGCTGAGTGTTGGGAGAGAAGCTGAGACAGCACTTGGAACATGTCTGAGGTCCAGGGTCTAAAACCCCTTGTGGCCTCAGGAATGTGTCTGGACTTGCTGACTCCTTGCTTCTAGCACTCCATTATCTCAAGTAGCCATGTGTTTCAAAGAAAACACTAAATCATCACACCTGTAGCTCATTCACTTGATAAACTGCTTCCTTTCAACCCCCACATCCTCACAAGTGCTTCTTTCTTTGATCACCAATCGATAACGTGGGCTTCCAGAGCTCGGGTCCTTTGCAACCTCCATACTAGCATTGGCCTCCTGGTACCACTTTTTCTCTTAACTTGCCTTTTCTCATTCCTTTGACTCTGCTGGACTTTATAGGCCCCATGGCCTAGTGTTGGATAAGTGTTACAGGGGACAATATATCCTTCTTTCACTTCTGTCTGACAAGGACCCAAAGAAGCCACAACGGATAAAACATCTCAGGATGTTGTAATACAGTTTCTTGCATATGATAATGTTAAAGGAGAGTGTCAAACTGCTATTAGACCACTGAGAGGGAAGTCTCGTTTAGCTGAATATATTGAGACTTACGACGGCACTGGAGGTAACTTACATAAGACTACTCTTTTAGCTCAGGCTGTGATGGCATTGAAAGTACGAAAGAATATGCCCCATTTCTTAGGCTTTTGCTTTAATTGTGGGCAATTGGACACATAAAAATGAAATGTAGAAAAGGAAAAAAAGGCAAAAGCTCCTACTGTCAATCAACAGAAAAGTCCTAGTGTATGTCCCTGGTGTAAGAAAGCAATCACCGGACAAATCGGTATCATTCTAAATTTAGCAAAGATGGACAACCTCTTTCAGGAATCGGGAAGATGCTCCTGCCTCAGGCACCTCAACAAACTGAGGCATGTCCAGCACAGCCAGTGCCCTTACAAACATACAACCATTGTCCCCCACCACAGCAGGCAGTCGGCCATAGACCACTGCAGCACAATTCCCTTCTCCTTACTTCCTGGGGAGCCACCAAAGAAGGTCTCTGATTTGCTTTCTAGGAAACTGATTTGCTTTCCAGGAAACTGATTTGCTTTCTAGGAAACCGCTTTGCTTTCTAGGCTCACCAGGGCAAGTATTAAAGGACCAGTGAGTAGGCAGGGCTAGGAGCAAAACTGCAAGTTATTTTTTGGTCAGCCAGCTTTGTGGGGGAGGGGTGAGGTCCGTCAGTCTCTGGCAAGGGAGGCTGGGGGAGTCACCCGGTGGAGCTCTCCGGGGGAGTTCCTGCAGTCCCGACAGGAGTGGGGGCTGAGGAAGGGGGCGCAACGTGCCTGCTGGGGGCGGCTTTTATGTCCTGGGCCTGGGAGTGGGAGGGCAGTGAGCGAGACATAGGCGGGTCGGCAGGGCAGTAGGCGTGACTAGGTGGGTTCCCGTTTTTCTCAGTCGGAGGTCGGGTTGCGCCTGGGCAGTCGACCGGTGTCTTTCCCAGGGGCGGGAATGTTGACGGTGAAGAACTCGGAACTGTGCCATCTTGCCTCCCTTCATCCAAACAGTCTCCACAGGAGTTAGGGGACACTTACCCTCAGGACAGTCTGTCTATTACTTGGAAGGTCTAGCTGAAATTTGAAAGGTGTCACTGTGCATACAGGAATAATTGACTCTGATTATACCAGACAGATTCAACTAGTTATCAGTTCCTTGAGTCCATGTTCTGCCACCCCAGGAGAAAGAATTGCTCAGTTGTTGCTGCTACCCTAAATAAAACTAGGAAGCAGCATAGTGAAAACAACAGGAGGCCTTAGTAATACTAATCCAGCAGGAAAAACTGTGTATTAGGCTAATCAAGTGTCTGACAAAAGACCTATTTGTATAGCAACTATTCAGGGAAAGGATTTTGAAGGACTACTAGATACTGAAGCTGATGTCTCTATTATTGCTTTAAATCAATGGCCCTGACACTAGACCAAACAAAAGGCTTCCATGGGTATTGTTGGCATAGGACTGCCTCAGAAGTTTTTCAAAGTTCCTTGATTTTACCACGTTAAGGGTCAGATGGCCAGGAAGGGACAATAGAACCTACTATTATACCTATTTCTGTCAATTTATGGAGTAGAGACTTATTGCAACAATGGGGTGCTGAAATACCTATTCCTATGGATCAATATAGTAATAATAGTAGACAAATGATGGAAAATATGGGATACCGCCCAAGAGAAGGACTAGGAAAAAATAAAAATGGCCAATCAAAACCTTTAGAAGGACAAACAGATTAGACTGGATTAGGGTATCATTTTTAGGAGTGGCCATTGTTGAGCCTCCAGCTCCAATTCCTCTTGTTTAGTTAACTGCCAAATCAGTTTGGATGGAGCAATGGTCACTGAATATGAGAAACTGGCAGCTTTAAAATAACTGGTGCAGGAACAATTGCAAAAGGAACATATAGAGCCTGCCTTCTCTCCTTAGCATTCTCCTGTATTTGTCATTAAGAAAAAATGTGGTAAATGGAGAATACTAACAGATTTGAGCACTGTTAATGCTGTCATTCAACCCATGGATGCACTGCAACCAGGCCT